>NC_056731.1:1280586589-1280596589 GCF_019279795.1 Protopterus annectens | reverse complement strand
CAGTAATGATTAGAACTACTGTGAAATGGCACATTTTGCCACTTAATATAAACTGTCAAGCCCTGGCATTCCATTTATTTGAACTACAAACAAGTGCTATGTAGCCTGATTACTGCATCAGAGCACTTCTGTATTGAAACTGCCACCCCTACATTTATTTTTATTTTTATCTGTTATCCAGGTAAGTCTACTGGACACACATGTACCTTTTAAAGGATAACTAAGGATTACTGTCAAATTAAGTGATTAGTTCAAAGTTACAAAGTAGACAAATGGAAAATGAGATACTCAAACCCTAAACTACAGGGATCAACCTTTAAATAGCTCATAGCCTTAAACTGCCCTGCTAACTAAAAGACAACTGTATTAACTTCAAATTGAATCCACATTTTTTTATTAAACATAAAGCAGCAGAAACTGATGTTTCTAACTTGCTTACATCAGTTACACCAGCCAAGGGCATGGAATGTCAGGCTTGGCACACTGACTACAAAGCAAACACAGAGCTGTAATATACTGGATATCAAGCCTTACATATAAGAGTATGATCACATACTGTCTAACAGATGAGAATGTTAAAAAAATGTAATAATGTTGTATATTACTTTATGTAAAGGATGCTATTAGACTTACTGAGTGTATTAAATTATTCAATGGTCACTTTAAATTGTTCATGCATATAGTTTACCACTGTCATGTCATGACAAAAAAGGGCAGTAGGGACTGTTCACTTAACTGACTGAGAAATTATTAAAAAATTATCTGGGGTGGCACAAATATTACAAACCCTCCACACTTGTGATATCAGCCTGTCTTGTCTGTGAAAGAAGCAACAGGCATTCAACCCAAACCCACCAGAAAGTGTATGATACTGTATTCCTTACACACAGATGCATTATTGAATATTATACCATGATCCCCCCAAAACGTGCACGCTGATTGGCCAGCGTGCCCGTTGCAAATCGAGTTATACTAATGGAAAAGGTCCGTCGCCGGACTTTTTCCATTAGTATAACTCGTTTTTAAACACTGTCGCGCTTTGGGAAGTGGGTTTAACATAGCGAGACAGCTTTAAAATAAGCAACGGAGATCTCCGTTGTTTATTTTAAAGCTGTCTCGCGATGTTAAACCCATTTAACATAGCGAGGCAGTGTTTAAAAGCACGGAGAAAGCAAGATCTCCGTTGCTTTTTAGTCTCGCTATGTTAAATGAGTTTAACATAGCGAGACAGTTTTAAAATAAGCAACGGAGATGTCCGTTGCTTATTTTAAAACTGTCTCGCTATGTTAAACTCATTTAACATAGTGAGACACTAAAAAAAAAGCAACGGAGATCTTGCTTTCTCCGTTGCTTTGCACAACTCTGATGTACTGCGCAGGCGCGGTACATCAGAACTGCGCGATGCCAGACATCTGCGGAAGGGCAGTAAACAGGCATTATACTATGCCATTATTTAAGAAAAGTAATAGTTTCTTTTCTTAAATAATGTCATGGTATAATAGCAATAACCCACGCCTGGGTGTGGGTAATGCTAAATTTACCCACGGTTGGCTTTGTTTGGTCCCGGGCTTCGCCCTCGGGACCAAACCACGCCAACCGTGGGTAAATTTAGCATTACCCACACCCAGGCGTGGGTTATTGCTATAACTACTCATGCGAAGACATCTGGGATTCATTGGTCATGCCATGCCTTACCAAGAGTAGAATGTTAGACTCAAATCATGTGAAGATGACACTCCTCAGGTTCTAACAGGCTAACAGGCATACAAAGTAACTGAATCTCAAAGACTACCTTTGGTAGCATGTTTAAAGGTGGGCAGCAAAACACCCATATGACTACCAGCAACTGCTGCATTATAGCTGTAAAACCTTTATATTATACATGTAACTAAAAGTATGACAGAAAGCTTTATTATACAATGACTCCCTATTACTATTCGAAAACGTGCACGCTGATTGGCCCAACCAGAGTGCCCATTGTAAATCCTACAATATACCAACGGAAAAAGGTCCGGTTGCCCAGACTTTTTTCTGTTGGTATAAAGTGCCCCAAAACCTTTTTTTTTTTTTTTTGCAATTAAAAAAAAAAAGGGAAAACAAAGCAATGGGGACTTTCTTTTTCTCCATTGCTTCCATTTTAAAGCATTGATGTACTGGGTATGCATGGGAATGCAAGTCTCATACGCATGCACAGTACATCAAAATGAAGAAGCAGTATACCACAACCGGTGAAAGAACAGTAATCCACTGTTATACGAAGACATTATTTAAGAAAAGTAAGCATTTTTTTCTTAAATAATGTTATTGTATAATAGCCAAAAACTACTTTGTGGTTGTGGTTTATTGAAGATTTACCCACAGTTGCTTTTGTTTAATCACTTGGGCTTTGCCCTCGTGATTAAACCACACCAACCATGGGTAAATCTTTAGTATACCACACCACATCATCGGTTATTGCTTTCATAAATTGCTAAGGAAGTGGACAAGAAGACAAAAGTAAAAAATATGAAAACATTGAGAAACAACCAAAGTAGAATTAAAGGAAGTAGAAACAGATTTAAATGGCTAGTAAAAGAGAGGAGAGAAACTGTAGGAATAATTTGGAAAGAAGACATATCACAGTAGGCAAACAAACAGTAAAACTGCAATTTATCAATGAAGTGAAAAAAAATATGATATAATGTAGTCAGATTTATAGGAATTAATGTGAGTGCATGAAACAGAATGTAAAAAAAACTACCAACAATCAACAGGTCAGCTGTTGTATTCAGAGAAATTGATTTTAGCTATATGGTCATATTTTGCATAGAATCAAACCACTATTGTTTCCATAATGAAAGACTTGGAATATTAAATGGTGGCTGAAATAATGAAACTAGATGGGATACAGTGTTAAGTGCTAAAGAAACAACATAAATCAGGGTTGGCACTTCTAGTTACCCCCCCTTTAACAAACTAAGATGGAGGGGCTTTTAAAGACATCACAGGGCACATTATATCTATCTTCCCCAAGAATGAGAGCAAGCAAAAGGCTGTGATATCCACAGACCAGCAACTCTCACTCCATTAATGCAGAAACAGTGCAGCTGCTATCTAAGGGAAGCAGAGTGCAATGCAGTGTTTCCATTCAATTACAGGTACTAGGGTAGGAATGCATTTACACTGGCAAGATCATGTCAGACGTATCCATTTTCTTTTCAGAGTAAGTGACCAGAATTCGGAACTTGGGATGGATGGAGTTGTAGACGTGGCTGCTGTAAAAAAAATGTATCAGTTAAGCTAAAGTAAAAATATGAAAACACATAAAAAATAACAGATGAAGACAAGGGATACCTCAGTTCAGCATGATAGAAGTCTCACTTGAACCTCTCACTTTCAGTTCTTATCCATGCCTCCCCATTCTTCTTTCCCTCAGTCTATATTTAAGTGTCACTCATACCTCCTTATCAGTGTAACATGGCTCCTTTTTGTCTTTCTCACTCAAACTAGCATACAATATTTCAAAGCAGACCTTATGATACAGAAGGTTAAACCCTTACTGTGCCCCAGTAAAATCCATGTCTGATAATAGGCCCATATACTTTAAGGGCTGACCAGGAAAGAATGAGTGTCAGTGTGGCTAATGTATGCATATCCATGCTAGGACAGGAACTGGCTAAGTTCCATTGTAAGAGCTTCCACTGGAGAAAGACACAAAAATGCATTTCATATCCACAGTAACATAAACATAATGACACACTGTCTACCCTGTAATGATACATCATGGATGTGGGGACCTGTATGCCTACCTGGGCTCAGCAGAGCAGGTATTGTACTGCGCTTACAACCAGACAGAGAGAGGGTAGAAGACTTAGAATAAAAAAAAATCCTATTGTTTGTTTAACATGGACCCACAAAAGGACTTTCTTGACTTCCCTGCTTCACTTATACAATGTGAGGCCTTATCTCCTGGATTCCATCAAGCCGTAGGAGTTGCCCTCTCTGCAAGGGTTCTTACAAGCTGTGATTGCCGTGCCCTGGCCCAGCAATCAAGGAGCCTCAATCCTTACCACTAACACCAGGGAGGGCATCTCATATAAGAGGAAAGGATAGCAAATACACACAGTAAAGTACAATTTTCCTTAAGTGCACACAGAGATCACAGTCAGTCTGGGGCTAGTTGCTCACTTGCTAGCCAGGTCCCCAATAAGACTCCCCACTGGTACAGCTATAGGGTCCAGATCTCAGTCTAGCTGGCAAGCTAACCTCCAGTACCCTCTATGTTCCACCAGTGCTTCGTGTCCCTGCCCAGATAGCTGACACACACCCACACACTTTGAGTTAAGCATTTATACAACTTCAAAGACACTCCTGTGAAAGGCTGGCACAGATTCTCCAGCTGTGCCCCTTTACCCAGTCTATACAATAGTAATTACTGCCACCACCAGCTAATACTTATCAGCTACCCAAAGGCCCTTAAAAGGGTGTCCAATTATTGATGTGCAATATTATTATCCAATTGGTAAGTGTGACTAATCAGTCTAAGGCTTATTAGAGTGGCTTTGTACAATAAAATCTATAAATATGCAATGTACTCTAGAGCTTAACTTAACTCTACACAAACCAGCCACAGGTAAAAGTTTGTTTTAAATATTTAATAATAAATAATTAAAACACAAGACAATACTCCTACACCACAATGCTACTCAAGAGTTCAGAGATCACAGAAACTTAAAACAATACAGTAGGAAATTTCTGATATAACAGAAAAACAATTAAGTCTAATCTTTATAGTCCTAGCTATTTCTACAAGAAAACATACTTCTAAAGTACTACTTACATAAAGAGAGCATACGGCAGTGCTGAGAGTTGGATATAAAGATCAAAATGCTTACAGTCTCTCTCTCAGCAATAGTTTTTAAGATCACTCACAAACATCTCTGTTGGGCCCTCCCAGATTACATCATTTTGACACTTAGGTTTTTTCCAGTATACACATTACATCATTTTTACACTTAGTCTGGAGTTCTTAGGCCAACAGGCTACATTATTTAACAATCTAACACCTGCTCAGGAAACTACAATGATAAAGGACATTTCACATGTACACTCTAGTAATTATTCCTTAAGTTAAAACAATAGAAAAAAATGCGTTCACCACTATCTAGATCAAAAGGTATACAATACATAATTTTAACTTCAAAAGAACAGATGTGAAATGCTTGGCTTAGTTTTCCTTACAGCAGATGGCAATGTTGCTACAATCCTGAAGTTCACATTTTACAGTGTTCTATTTCATTTAAGAAACAAGCCTGTATTTTACATTTATATTTACAAATGCCAGAGTTATGTATCAAATTCTATTTGTCTAGGCTGGCAGCCTTCACCCCTTCTCTACCAGTCTTCACACAAGTCATACATCTACGGCAGAGAAATTGGGAGTTACAGGCATGACTAATGACCTAAGTGATACATGGGCACATAAATAAAATTAAATAAATAAATAAAGCCTGTAGGCATTCTTCATTATCCAGTTTCATCCACAGTCTTCTTTATATCTTTCCACCAGATTTCCATACAATTTCCCTCATGCAATGTCCCTTTTCCTATACAATCACCTGAAATGCACTAGTTATTTGAAGTGTAACCTAAGTGCATTATATGAGTTCATAATAAGACATTGACTTCTCCTTTGTTGGAATTCAAAATAGTATAAACTAGGTAACAGAAATACTAGGTGTTACAACAGAAAAACATCACATACAGAATCATCTCACATTTGAAAGACACTATTCATCCCACAGTGTGTTAGCTATCCCCCACCCCACCTACATATGTCACTGCTTAGTCACATTTTTCTATGAAGATTGCAGTGTACGTAAAAGGGAACAGAGTGTCCTCACCTTTTATTTACATTGCTTTATACTGCTATACTTCACTGGCAGTGTTTTGCCAATATCTCCAACATCAGATGACAGTGAGGCAAAGGAATTTGTCCTTTCCCATTTTTGTGAGATCTTGGAGTTATTATGTTTTACAGTTGTAGGGAACTGCAGCAGTGCTGGATCCCCTGCTAATACTCATGTTTTTGTGTTGTTGTGCTTTTTTCCAACATTTGATGGTTTGGGTCTGATTTATTTAATATCTTTGGTAATGTATACCAATGATTCAGTGTAGACGTTCATATACAGGGAAGTAAATAATGTGGGAAGAAATAGCCAGGGAATTGTTGTGGCTAGGCTTGTACAGGCCCTAGGGCCGATAGCCTAGTATCAAGCTGTGAACCTATGTCTGAGTGTGTGTGTGTGTGTGTGTGTGTGTGTGTGTGTGTGTGTGTGTGTGTGTGTGTGTGTGTGTGTGTGTGTGTGTGTGTGTGAGAGTGTGAGTGTGTAATAATACAGTAGTGCTTAATTCCCCAGTAACTTCAAGGTTCTAATTTAGGAGCATTATTTTACAGCATAAATAACTTTGACACCATTCCTCCAATTGACTTTGTCATTAGACATACAAAATCATATGCTGCTAGGGATATTGGTCAGAGATGATACAAGCTACCAAAAACCAGGACAAGAAATGGAGCACAAATGAAGTGAGCAGGGAGTGTGTGATTGTGTGTCATATGTCATTACATAGTCACACTTCAGTGTAGCATAAAATGATATCAGGCACTACAACTACTGTAAAGTAAAAATTCAATGCATTCGTCATAGAGAGCAAAGGAAAGCTATTCAGTGTCTCATTACTGCACTGCTGGACCCTGATAATGTAATATTTCTCATCAGAAAGACTGATCCAGACCCACTCACTAATGCACAGACTTCATGCCGTGCTGAGAAGAAATTTGGAATATTGCATGATGCATCTTGAAAAGTACTCAGATACTGTCTGTATTTTGACAATTTTATTTTTATTCATGCATTCTAGATACCTAACTAGACAGTTTCTGCTGTATCACACACCCACAAGCTACTGCTGCTGTCAAAATATATATCCCTGCTTAGGCACTTCTTATTACTGGGTCATAAAAAATATAAAACTTAAAAATTGTGAACCAGTCAAGACACAGTTATAAGTCAAACAAAATGTGTATCATTAAGAAGCTACATTTTCTCTTCAGTCATCTAATTTCATTTTATTAGCTTTAAAAGGTATTGTAATCTCTGAAGTAAGTTTGTCTATAAAACCCCCTACCTAGTGAGTCAGTAACATTTGAGCACTGTTTACATCTGGGATTTAGCAGTCCCAGCAAATTTTAAATCCAATATCACTAATTTTCATTATGAAGTGATGTTTAATAATGTTACCAGATATTTAAGCTTTTATCATCCCTTATTATCCATTTTTATTAAAAATGTGATCTTTTTATAAAAGTAATGCCTAAAAAGCACTAGTACCTGCCATCTATAATGACCAAGCAGCATTTATCTTGTCCTGTACATTTTCACAGTGTGCATAATGAAAACAATTTGAAAAATGCAGGCTTATCAGCAATTCATTCACAGCGCATTACCATAAACATTAGTTTGCACTGCTATTTTCTACAACTTATAGGTTTTATTTGTCTATCTGTCAAGCTTATAGGTTCATAGGTATTAACTAGGCTAACAACCACAAGGGTCTTTTTAAGCCTAGTCATGCATCCCAAACCTCTGACAAGTTCAGATACTCTTGATAAGTCTAAGTAGAGGCTTGGGACATTAAACATTTACAAGCAGGGGCCTGGGAGATTAACCATTTATAGGCTGTCTATGTCTATTAGAGACATAGGTGCCAAACCAAGGATGAATTTCATGTTCCCCATCCAACTGTCCAAGTTACACTTAAATGGGGTTAGGGAGGAACTCTGTTTTACATGGATGGGGGGGACCTAATCCAGAGAAGGAGTAGTTTCTGGAATAAATGCTTGTCTCTCCACCAGGTCCTATTTATATCACAGGCAAGGTTTAAGTTTTTAGAACAGGCAATTCTGGTGATGTTTGTTTTGCAGATATGTGTGAGGTCCAACAGTGTCTTGTATGCCAGACATATGTCTCCACTCAACAGCCTGTACGAGGCAGAATACAGGCATAGGGCCCTGAGGCAGTCTGCATAGGGCAAGTTACTTATGACCTGTGCTCTTTTAGTGTGGAACCTACGTCGATGTTCCAGTTGATGGATGGGACTGGTTAGGTACATATCAAAGGGGGTATTGTACTCGATGATTCATAGGTAGGTACTAGGCTATCATAGGTTCATAGGTAGGTACTAGGCTATTGGCCCAAGGGCCTAAGTAAGCCTAGTCAACAAGGTTCCCTGGCTTACGCCACCCAAGAAAGTTATTTTCCTGTGCCCCTGTCGAGCAGAGCCACAGAAGTAATCTCTGGGGTGTATTTCCTATTTCCCATCCACTCATCAATATTTTTCTTGAAGAGTGCTAATGAAGAACTTTGCTTGACATAGATGGGTAGCTTGTTCCAGAGTATAAGAAGTTTCTGGGACAGGAATCTATCCCTCCAGCATGTCCTGTTTATTGTGGTGACAAGGTTTAGGTCCCTAGAGTCCCTAGAGCATGTAGCTCTGAGGGATTAGATTTTTCTTTAGGTGTAGCATTCCAACAGCTCTGGGTTTAACATAGTTTTATATGTTAGGCAGAAATCTCCTCGGAGTAGGCAATATGCAACAGAGTAAAGCTGGAGTTTTTTGACACGGTCAGTGTAGGGCATCTGTTTGAGGCTAGTAATCCTCTTTGTGAGGTACTTCTGTGGCCTTTCCAGCTGCTGCAGATGTCTTGTGAAGTACATTCCAAAAGGGGCATTGTACTCTATAATGGGTCTAATGAGTGTCGAGTAGAGGGGAACAATGACCTCCTTTTTCCTAAAACTGCATAGTGCTGTAGTGTAATAAAATAGTTAGGTAGGGATTCTACTCCCAGACATGACGTGTGTGTGTGTGTGTGTGTGTGTGTGTGTGTGTGTGTGTGTGTGTGTGTGTGTGTGTGTGTGTGTGTGTGTGTGTGTGTGTGTGTGTGTGTGTGTGTACATACTAGTGTTCCTTGGAATGCAGTCTGTCTGCATAGGTCACTACTGTGGGCCTACCTCTTGCTGGACAGAGGTATGCATATCATGTGATGTCAGCCCACCACACAAGCCCTGTGTCAGATATGACACTGGCAGTGTGTGTTGCGTGCTACCGGTATATGGCTACGTCTATGTCAAACCTCAATTCCCTGACTAAGGGGATGTTGCAGACTATCCTGTAACACCAGCACCTTGCTTAGTGTATGGCAACAGTGTTCCACATATATGCCTGTGTTTCAGCCTCTGTCTCCCATCTACATACCAAGCTCTGCACATTTGTCATGCTGTCGGGGGTTGTTCTGTAGTTGGATGTGAGTATATCACACTGCCATTGAAGCCATTAGTACACTGCTGTTGTATCTCCCGCACATACACTGGGGCTGGGGCCATATATGTGTGTGGGCATCACCTACACAACACATGTGCACCCTTATGCACTGCAGAGGCCAGTGTATGTAACAGTGGTATATGGTCTTGTATTATTGAGTCTAGATGGGGAGCACCATAAATAACCTAGGATGTTACAAATGTGGGGATATCAGGGGTGAGCTGCCACAAGGTTTGTGGATGTACTGTACCGTATACTCCACCTATAATGCAACTATTAACATGACTTGGGGTACTGCAAGCCTACTACCCCCTGCAATACAGACTGTTCTGTGTGTTATGCCTTGATATGTTCCAGATACAACCCATTAGATCACACAACATCTTTACCTCCTACGAAGATTGTACAGAGTGTAGTTAGAGGCTGTTGAACTACACACCTGCAGTCCATACTGTTGATTGTGTGGTATCATGTGGCCCAGTCTGTCAGCACTATTGTACATTCCAAAGGGCTTGGCTTGGACTGCAACAGTTGTAAACCTTTCCAGACTACTGTATAAGTGTAACTGTTTCACAGCTGCAGTACTCCGTTTATATGGTTGTCAGTATTGGAACAGCTATATGATATGGCATATAGG
>NC_056731.1:1280449089-1280581589 GCF_019279795.1 Protopterus annectens | reverse complement strand
TTTTACGAAATCCGGCAAGACAAACTGGATAAGACAAAACCGGAAAGTTAGCGGTCGAGAGTATCACCAGGAAGTCACCAAAAGGAATCAAGAACGCTTCCAAAAACTGTATGAACGCAACTTTATTAGTAAAAATAAAAGCGTTTTCGCTGCTATTCCAAACAAGCAGCTTCCTCAGAAAGAATTATGTCAATGGAGCATTTGGCGCCAAACAATAAATACAAACTGAAAAGGGGTGTGTTCAAATGACATCACTACCTCGTATATAATTCTTATCATAAAACGCTTTGAAACCAAACAAAAAAATGTATTACAATTAAATAAAAACATTTTAAACATAAATTAAAATACTAATAAGCACCATCAAATAGTAAAAAATATATATATGTAATATAGGTTCTATTAAAAATATGTATTACAGAATGGATAACAAATGCGGCCGTAGATTTGGCCAATAAATAAGCCAGCTCTAAAAAAGGGGGGATAAAAAACAATCAAACTGAGTCCAATACATAAATGTACATATATACCAACTGTATATTGTTATTAATACACAATTTAGTGAATGGCAATTACCTTACTTGATATAACTTCTCATTTTCAGCACCACTGAGATGTTACAATTATCATTAAGACCAGGGCTATGGAATGCATTTAATTTATTCTGCCATTCCAGTTCACGGAGTTCGAGTAATAAAGACAGAGGACCCCCTCTAATACTCATTGGGATATGATCAATCCCCATAAAAGTGAATTTGTGTTCTGGAAAGTTTGTTACATGTCTAGCCAGGGCATTTTCCTGTTTATTAGTCCTAATGGCATAGACATGCTCGTAAATACGCTGCCGTAATTTACGATCTGTCTTGCCTATGTAAAATGCAGGACATGTATTGCAAAACGCTCCATAAATGACTGATTTTGAATTGCAGTTGATAGTGTGTTGAATGTTGTATTTGATGTCATTAACAAGGAAAGAAAGTCCTACTTTAATTAATTGGCACCAGTTACATGAGCCACATATCACAGAGCCTTTGCATTTAATGAAATTTTGCTCTTGTCTAGATTGTAGGAGCTCTTTTAGATTCCTTCCTTTCCTAAACACTACCCTAGGAAAAGGTCCTAACTTTTCGAATAGGAAAATGTCATTCCTGATAAAATCCCAGTTTTTATTTAAAATGTTGCAAATTTTCCCGGCATCGTTACTAAATGCCGTCGTGAAACTAGTGACATGATTAAATTTCGTCAGGATATCAGTCCTAACACTAACTATTGGTTGAGTGTAATCCTCAGCGAAAGGAGTATATTCCGATACCACTGTATCAGTTATGTGTTCAACGCTACATTTGAGAAGAGGTTTATAGAAGCCCCCTGCTTTTTTGACTTCAATTTCGATGATAATCTCATCTATTAATGAAGTCGGGTAGCCTCTGTTCACAAATTGCTTCTTAAGAAACTGGCATTCATCGCTGAAAGCTAATGATGAGTTACACATACGGACCGCCCTGACTAGTTGACCCTTTACAATGGCCCTCTTTTGTCTAAAGGGATGCTGACTCGAAAAATGTAATAAAGAGTTACAGTATGTGGTTTTCCTGAACACTTTAGACAAATAGGTCATACCAGAATCATCCTTGCTAAGGTTAACATCTAAATAATCTATTTCCCTAACTGAGAAAGTAGATGTGAACCTCAGGAAGGTGGTCGTGTGGTTCATGAATTCCACTAAAGACTCTGCCTCAATTTCGTTACCTTTGAACAATATAAAGATGTCATCCAGGTAACGCGTGTAGAGGCGGATCTGGTCATTGAATCTGGGATTAGATAAAATGTACTTAGTTTCCCAAAAAGCCATGAAGATGTTAGCAACACTGGCTCCACATGGGGAGCCCATGGCTATACCTTGTTTTTGCAGGAAAATTTTTTCGTTAAAGATGAAAAAGTTAGAGTCAAGGACTATACCAAGCAGTTCTGTTACAATGCTGATTTCATTCTTAGTGGCTCCCAAGTCTTTTAATTTCATCCCGACCCACTCAGTGGCTTCTTGATGGGGGATAGATGTGTATAAATCAACCACATCAATTGTTAGAAAATTGTGATCTGTGTTGAATGAAATGTCATTAAAGCCACTGAGAAAGGTCCAGGAATCTTTACAGATGGAAGGAATTTTCTTTAAATACTTTAGCAGGATATGGTCAATCAATTTAGCACTATTATACGTCATTGAAAACCTTCCATCTATCAATGCCCTCATAGGAGGGTTCTCAAGATTTTTATGAATCTTGGGAATGCCAAACATCATAGGTACTTTAGGGAAAGAGATGTCCAAAAAGTTGTATAATTCGACATCAATTCTACCTTCCAAGAACATGTCTCTGAGATAGCCCCTGATCCTCCTGTAGGTGCCATTCATTTCATTGATAGAAGAAAGACAGTAAGCAGGTGTATCCAAAACAGAAGACATTTTGTCAATATACATACTGTTGTTAAAGATAACCAGCCCTCCCCCTTTATCAGGTTTTATTACTCGAACTGGTAAAAGTTTAAAATCAGATAATGCTCTTCTCTGTTCCTTAGTGATGTTTTGAGAATTATTGAATCTAGAGACATTTTTAGTGTTTTTTAATTCTCTGATATCTAACTCACAAATATTCTCAAAGACTTTTAACCCAGTATGTAGGGGGGGGTTGAAGGTACTCGGAGTTTTTAGCTCAGCCCTAGGTAAAGCTATAGAGTTGTTAAATAACAAATCTAAATTTAACTTCCTTGTGTAACATTTAAGGTCTATGATTGTCTTAGTTAGATCACAGTCAGAACTAGGCACGAAGGTATTACCACGGGACAGAATTTCAATGAGCTCTGGTGACAACATAACATCCGTAAAATTATATATTTTAAAGTCACCTTTAGAATTGCATTGAATTCGCAAAGTAGATGTCTCATAACTGTCCACATCAAAGACATTCGTAGAATTATTCAGTTGTTCCGAGTTCTGCTCCTCGTTTGATATGTTCGTTGTGGAAGTTGACCTAAAAAATTGTTGTTATCATTATTAAAACAAGTACCAGTGTTATTTTTCCTGGTTCTGTCCTTGTTACTGCTAATGTTCACATTGGGCCTATTAGACCATCTAGATTTGTTAGGTTGTTGGTTCCTGTCACCAGGTTGATTTACAGGAGCAGAAGGGTGGACCTCTGCTTCAAAACCATCCAGGTTGTCCAAACCTGCAGTAGAAACTATCTGTAGTTTCGGGTATGCCTGCTGCTGGTGGTATGAGTCCCTGTCCCTGTTGAGTTTTTTTACTTTGTTCTGTTTGAGTTTAGTCATTAAACCCTCAATACTGATAAAAATTCGATCATAGTCGAATTTATACCGCATAAATTCGATGTCCATTTTAATGGTACTGTCAAGAATTTTAATTTCTTCAGTAAGAGAGGTGATGTTAAAAGAGTAATGCTTGATTAACATTTCAAGCAGTTGAGCCCCCTGTCTTTCAAAGAGCGTGATGAGTTCTGTGAGGAACCCAGTCCCCTGTATAAGTCCCGAAGGTGAGAAGGCAGAGCGAAGGCCCTTAGGCACAATGTTTTCATTAAGGCATTGCTGGAAGTATGATACTTCCAGCTGCAGTTTTTTTAATTTCACAAGTTTGACATCCAGTTTTTTAAGGTTGTCAAAAATAGAGCCTACAGAGTTCATATTAAACTCACCATCCGAAGCCGGTCGTTCCGATGTAGTCACTCCAGGGAAAACAAAAGCTTCCAAGTTGTCAATCCATTGGGAAATAGAAGGAACGCCAATAAGCTCACTGTGGTTACTGTTTGTTCTCTGTTGTCCTCCATTATTCGTGAAAGTATCTCTGCCTTCTGGATCTCTAGATGTAGAAGGATGTGGCCGCTCACTAGATTCACTAACAGTAATGGTGTTAGTAGGACGTGCACAACGCTGCCCAGCTGGAATACTATTTGATGGAAAGCTAGGTAGGCTTTTGTTCTCAAAAATATTTGTGAGTTAGATATCAGAGAATTAAAAAACACTAAAAATGTCTCTAGATTCAATAATTCTCAAAACATCACTAAGGAACAGAGAAGAGCATTATCTGATTTTAAATTTTTACCAGTTCGAGTAATAAAACCTGATAAAGGGGGAGGGCTGGTTATCTTTAACAACAGTATGTATATTGACAAAATGTCTTCTGTTTTGGATACACCTGCTTACTGTCTTTCTTCTATCAATGAAATGAATGGCACCTACAGGAGGATCAGGGGCTATCTCAGAGACATGTTCTTGGAAGGTAGAATTGATGTCGAATTATACAACTTTTTGGACATCTCTTTCCCTAAAGTACCTATGATGTTTGGCATTCCCAAGATTCATAAAAATCTTGAGAACCCTCCTATGAGGGCATTGATAGATGGAAGGTTTTCAATGACGTATAATAGTGCTAAATTGATTGACCATATCCTGCTAAAGTATTTAAAGAAAATTCCTTCCATCTGTAAAGATTCCTGGACCTTTCTCAGTGGCTTTAATGACATTTCATTCAACACAGATCACAATTTTCTAACAATTGATGTGGTTGATTTATACACATCTATCCCCCATCAAGAAGCCACTGAGTGGGTCGGGATGAAATTAAAAGACTTGGGAGCCACTAAGAATGAAATCAGCATTGTAACAGAACTGATTGGTATAGTCCTTGACTCTAACTTTTTCATCTTTAATGAAAAAATTTTCCTGCAAAAACAAGGTATAGCCATGGGCTCCCCATGTGGAGCCAGTGTTGCTAACATCTTCATGGCTTTTTGGGAAACTAAGTACATTTTATCTAATCCCAGATTCAATGACCAGATCCGCCTCTACACGCGTTACCTGGATGACATCTTTATATTGTTCAAAGGTAACGAAATTGAGGCAGAGTCTTTAGTGGAATTCATGAACCACACGACCACCTTCCTGAGGTTCACATCTACTTTCTCAGTTAGGGAAATAGATTATTTAGATGTTAACCTTAGCAAGGATGATTCTGGTATGACCTATTTGTCTAAAGTGTTCAGGAAAACCACATACTGTAACTCTTTATTACATTTTTCGAGTCAGCATCCCTTTAGACAAAAGAGGGCCATTGTAAAGGGTCAACTAGTCAGGGCGGTCCGTATGTGTAACTCATCATTAGCTTTCAGCGATGAATGCCAGTTTCTTAAGAAGCAATTTGTGAACAGAGGCTACCCGACTTCATTAATAGATGAGATTATCATCGAAATTGAAGTCAAAAAAGCAGGGGGCTTCTATAAACCTCTTCTCAAATGTAGCGTTGAACACATAACTGATACAGTGGTATCGGAATATACTCCTTTCGCTGAGGATTACACTCAACCAATAGTTAGTGCTAGGACTGATATCCTGACGAAATTTAATCATGTCACTAGTTTCACGACGGCATTTAGTAACGATGCCGGGAAAATTTGCAACATTTTAAATAAAAACTGGGATTTTATCAGGAATGACATTTTCCTATTCGAAAAGTTAGGACCTTTTCCTAGGGTAGTGTTTAGGAAAGGAAGGAATCTAAAAGAGCTCCTACAATCTAGACAAGAGCAAAATTTCATTAAATGCAAAGGCTCTGTGATATGTGGCTCATGTAACTGGTGCCAATTAATTAAAGTAGGACTTTCTTTCCTTGTTAATGACATCAAATACAACATTCAACACACTATCAACTGCAATTCAAAATCAGTCATTTATGGAGCGTTTTGCAATACATGTCCTGCATTTTACATAGGCAAGACAGATCGTAAATTACGGCAGCGTATTTACGAGCATGTCTATGCCATTAGGACTAATAAACAGGAAAATGCCCTGGCTAGACATGTAACAAACTTTCCAGAACACAAATTCACTTTTATGGGGATTGATCATATCCCAGTGAGTATTAGAGGGGGTCCTCTGTCTTTATTACTCAAACTCCGTGAACTGGAATGGCAGATTAAATTAAATGCATTCCATAGCCCTGGTCTTAATGATAATTGTAACATCTCAGTGGTGCTGAAAATGAGAAGTTATATCAAGTAAGGTAATTGTCATTCACTAAATTGTGTATTAATAACAATATACAGTTGGTATATATGTACATTTATGTATTGGACTCAGTTTGATTGGTTTTTTTCCCCCCTTTTTTAGAGCTGGCTTATTTCTTGGCCAAATCTACGGCCGCATTTGTTATCCATTCTGTAATACATATTTTTAATAGAACCTATATTACATATATATATTTTTTACTATTTGATGGTGCTTATTAGTATTTTAATTTATGTTTAAAATGTTTTTATTTAATTGTAATACATTTTTTGTTTGGTTTCAAAGCGTTTTATGATAAGAATTATATACGAGGTAGTGATGTCATCTGAACACACCCCTTTTCAGTTTGTATTTATTGTTTGGCGCCAAATGTTCCATTGACATAATTCTTTCTGAGGAAGCTGCTTGTTTGGAATAGCAGCGAAAACGCTTTTATTTTTACTAATAAAGTTGCGTTCATACAGTTTTTGGAAGCGTTCTTGATTCCTTTTGGTGACTTCCTGGTGATACTCTCGACCGCTAACTTTCCGGTTTTGTTCTTTCCTTTTTAAAATTGTAAGAATTTAAAACAAAGGCTCTGTAACCAATTTCCTGCTACTAGATGGATAATGAGCCAAAGAAAGGGCATTTTTTCTTGTAGGTCATGTAAGGCTTGTAAATATATAAAAAAAGTATAATGTTTTTGTTTATACTGTTTTTGGGAATAGATATTCCCCTAATTCGTATGCTGATTGTACCACTCATCATCTAGTATATTTAGCTGCCTGTAAGTTTTGTTCATGTTTTTATGCTGGACAAAATGGATAGGCATTTTAGAGAGGGGATTTTGCAGCATGTGCGAGATATCTTGTCAGATAGTAGTAACAATGCATTAGCAAAGCATGTTGCATTATTTCCTACACATACGTTTGTTTTTATGGCTACGCAGGTGATTGATCTTAGTATTAGAGGTGGGGATATCTTTAATGATACTGAGTATGCTGAACTTCATTGGAAAGCTGAACTACACACTGTCAAGCAGCCTGGGTTAAATGCCCATCTTCCTATTAAACCTGTGTTAAAAAAAACATCAGTTAATCTGCAAATTCTGATTGGTTGTAATAAGTTTAAATATGCTGCTGTTGTGTAATGTTTTTATGATCTGAAGAAGGTTTTTACTGAATACGCTTAGCTGTCCTCTTTTTAATAAAGTCTTCATTGTATGTCCCTTTATGTGGTATCCACACTGGTCTTTTCATTTGGTATTTGTATTAGTATTCATTTTTCTCAGTATAATTGGTTACCCTTTGTAAGAGCCTTAGGGTAGCTGACAGGTTGCAGTGGGATTACCTTAGAGTTTGGCCAGAATGGGGCACAGCTAGTAAATCTGTGCCAGCTTTTCCTAGGTGTGCATGTGTGTGTGAAACTCAAATATCCAAGTGTGTGTCAGCTACTGGGAACAAGGATACAATGCTCCAGAGTGGTCAGTGTGGAGTTTTGTGTGAGTCTGAAGAGAGAAGAAGAGCCCTGCCCCAGGTCTGAAGCATGCTTTCTGTGTGTTCTTAAGGGAAAATGTGCTTGGTGCAGGGATCTGCATCTGAAATACTGTGTGACTCTATCTTTGCTCTCAGTGACCGTCACTCACCAGAGTCAGTGGTGAAGATTGAGTCTCCTTAATTATTGGCCTGAAGTAGGGACCAGTCACAACTACTATCAGCAGACATGTCCAAACTACAAGCTTTACTGAAAAAACATCTGCTATGGGTGGAGCATTTAATGTTATTAAACCCATCATATAGTATGGGGGATATAAAGAAGCCATATAATTAATAATCCATTTCCTAGTTTGATGTAATAATTTATGTCCTCTATCCTCAAACAGCTGACAAATATTAAGTTCATCGTTAACAAAAAAAAAAAAAAAAAAAGATGAGACCCTTATCATCTAACCTGTAGGGATATTGTTTTTAATATAAGTGGATGAGGATTCACATTAAGTGAGTCATCAAAAATCTACCTGTGGTTAACAACTGAACAATTTTGTTTTTGCAGGAGAGCAAGCCCCCTTTAATCCCATACTCCCTGGACTTACATGTGCCAACTATGAGGCTGCACGCTAGTGGAGAAAAAAGCAGGCTTAATTGTCGGCAAATGTAATTTCAGCAAATAGCACTCTCTTTTGCTTTCACTGAAATTATCTATATTCAATTATCATTTAAGACATAGGCAAGCATACATTTATGTAAAGGAAAGCAAACCATATTAACATATTCCCAGTTGCAAACATTATGCATTGCATATATTCATTTGTACATTTATCATCAATTCAACATTACATAAATTTGAGCAATTCCTGTCTTCCGTTAAACCTCACTCTTCCTCCAAAACATCATTCTGCATGTATTGTTCCCACAATTTCCATTTTTTTTATGTAATTTGCTCTTACCTTTTTCTAAAGATCCCACTTCCAGTTCTTTCATCTCCATTGCAATATTTAATACTTCAAATATATTTGGCTTAGACTTTGATTTCCATTTTCTAGTAATTGCTTTTTTTGGCAGCCACCAGAATTAAATTTAACAAGGCATTGCTATGTCTAGATAATTCAGATCCTGTATCCCAGATCAATCAATCAATCAATCAATAAAATAACTTTCTTAGTTACACCTACTTGATCACCCAATATTTCTGACAGTGTACTCTGTAGGGAATTTTTAAAGTCTGCTAACTCATTATAGTCCAAAAACATATGTTCTCAGTTACCTCAGTTACCTCTTTCTTCACCAGCACAACCGCAACATTTGCCATCAATCTGAGGAAAAAGTCTTTGGAGTCTGCTTGACACTTCCAGGCAAAAATCCTAAATCTTCTAGACTTTCATATTTGGAAGCCATACATATGCCTTCCCGTTGTTTCTGTGTGAATTGCTTAATCAGTCTCTCTTCCTAATCTTTTCTAACCTCCTCTCATTGATTCCTGTAGTTGAAGAACAAACTAGCCCACAACACTGGAAGCTACAAACATGACAATTTATTTCAAAAAGAAATCGAACCATAAAATGTTGCAAAAGAGAATAAGATAAGCACTTTCGTCTGGTAAAATATACAGACTTCTTCAGATAACAGACATTTAAAATTCTCTCTAAAATGCACTTCTAAAATCACATGATATACTCCTCACCTGCAGGGGAAAATGAATTTAAAGAAATGGTAGCTAACTGCATTCTATTATCATTTATATTGTTTATGTAAAACCAATGACAAAGTATTCATACTATTTTTCATAAGCTTTTCTTTCAATAAGCACTTAATAGATGCAATATCATTGAGTCCCAGAGTAGTTGAGGCATTCAAAAACAATTGCCACCATAATTCTCTTTCTTCAATATACAGTTTCCAAGGACCTCCTGTGGGGTGCCTATCAAATTTTTCAATTACAGTGAACACAAACTGATGCAAAGGGAATTCCCGAATGTGCCCTATTTCATAATAATGTTCATATATACAATCTTTAACCCTACACTCAGATTTGCTAATGTAAAAACTGCTGCATTGTTGGCATATTTCAGCATAAACAATCCCTCTTGTAAAACAATTATATCTGCCTTGGATAGAAATTACTTTGTCTCTAATAGTCAGGGAATTACCCTCTAAGATGAAAAAACATTGTGAGCCTACTCTGCATTTTCTCATACTACTCTTAACATGATTAAATAGGCTTGAATGTCCCATACTAGCATAAATATTCTAAAAACGTGTTCCCTTTTTATACACTATACCAGGTGTTACACCCAGATGCTTACTAAGGGCTTAATCATTTAAAATAAGCTGCCAACTTTTCTTTATCATATTACTAATCTCCGTACTATCCACAGAGAATGTAGTAATACAAGAATGCTGAAAACTAATCCTGGAGTCCTCGGTGCTCTCCCTCATATCTTGAACATTCCTTTCATCTAAACTGATGTGCAAATCATTTAAAATTAAATCAATCTCCCTTCAAGGTAATTCAAATTTTTTATGTACTAAAGGTATATAAGTTCCATCAAGCCTCTTTCTAACCACTTATTCTTTCAAATAAATAATCGATACAGGATAACCACTACTCAGAAAAATAGTTTATAACAGCTTACATTAATCTAGAAAGTCATTAAATTCTGTGACCATTTTTGCAGCTCTCACTAGCTGTCTCCTAACCACTGCCCGCTTCTGATGTGGGGGGTGGCAGCTCATATAATGTAGAAACATGTTCAAGTATGTAGTTTTCCTGTATATCTGAGACACAAGTCATAATCCATGAATCATACTTTTTTTTTAAGCCAAACATCTAAATATGATATGTCATCATATCCAACACTATAAGTGAGCTTAAAGAATTCTGTCATGCTATTAATATAGGAAATGAATTCCACATTTTTTTTAGTATCATCAACCCAGGCTATAAAAATATAATCAAGGAAATGTGTGTGCATGTTCCAGGATGCATTGAATTGACTGTGGAAAACAAACTTCTCTTCCCACATGGCTATAACGATATTGGCATATAATGGCCTGCAAGCTGCATCCATGGCAACCCCCTGATTTTAATGAAAAAATATCCTTCAAAATATATATAATTGTTATGGAGCACTATATCCATCAAAGCACATAATGTATTAATCTTGATTTGTGGAATATCCATGAGCTCTGTAAGGTAGTCTGAAAACCAGTCAAAACCAGTACTGTGGGGGATGCAGCTAAACAGATCCTGCATGTTAGTAGTAATAAAGGTAATATTATCAGGATGTTCTAGTTGATTGACCCTCTTTAAAAACTCCAAGGAATCCTTACAAATATGATAGATGTTAGATACTTCACTTTTGAAATGTTTATCAATATATTATACTTCAAAACTGGTGTTTGATTGTGCCTCTGTCCACAATAGGTAGAAATGGGGGGCTCCCCATGCGCTTGTGGATTTTAGGCACACCAAACACCATGTGAATCCTGGGTTCTTTAATGGATAAAAAATTTAATTCATCCAAATTGATTTCTTCCTGCATAAGCATATAATAAAATAATAAATATGTTTTTGATTTCATTAAGGGATATTTCAATGTACATATTAAATATACTCTGTGTATAGTCTGACTGGTGCATGACTACCAACCCATCCCCTTTGTCAGGGCATATGAAATGTAGGTCTTTTTCTTGTTTAAGTTCATTCAACATGTTAAACTGAGCTTTGTTCAAATTATTCCCAGAAAACCCAGGACTCAAAAGAGTTCTCAAATGCCTCACACCCATTTCACAGACTTTTTCAAATAATTTTAAAGTTGGATGCAAGTCAAGGTTAAAAGTACTCGGTATATAAAATAAATTAGATTCACATTCAGATGCAACATGCTTAACCATTAAAAAATGTGAATTTAATTTCCGGGTATATAATTTCAGTTCACTAATGACCTTAGTAATGTCCAATCTCTTAGCAGGAACAAACGATCGCCCCTGCAAAACAAGTCTGCATGCATATTTAGGGTTGCCAACTGTCCAGAATTTTTCTGGACAGTCCAGAATTAAGGGACACTGTCTGGAAAACAGAAAGGACAGCATATTGTCCAGAATAAATACCAGGAGAAAAAAATATTAATTTTCTTTTAATTTAAAAAAAAATATTTTTTTTAAGGGTGTTCTTCTTTAAGAACACCCTTTGCGTCTGGTCACACACAGATGCAGAAGACAAAAACAGTCTTTTGCATCTGTGTGACTGACTGTTTACGTCTTTGTTTTCCGTGCGCGTGGAATTTGAATTCTTAAAGACATTTGAACTGTACAGCGGACCAGGAATGGACATCTTTCAAATGTGGTTCAGGTACTTATGAAATGTTGCAGTTTTACCTATTCATTCCACAGTCTATTTGCTTATATAGAGGAAGCAAAATGTGGAATTCATCGCTATACAGTAATATTTCAAAGTACTGTTATTGGATATTAAGTCGCTATGTTGGCAGCTAAAGTTGCAAGCATTAAAGATACTAGGTCTGAAGGACTCCATGAATATTAAATGTATCTTGAAGCAGAAGGCTATTGAATTATAATACTGTTTTTAGTTGTGATGCTGTGTTACTCATGTTTTCACTAAGTGATTAAGTAGTATATTTTTGTTGCACCTGATTATGCATTTCAGTATTATTGGTGGGGATGCAATCTTTTAATGTGATCAAAGAAGTATTTTAAATGTTTTTTTTTTCTGGGTGAATTTATTTCTGGTGACAAATGTAGTCACAGACATCTGACAAATATTAGTAACTGGTGCTATACAAATGTAATGTATCCAGAAGTGCAAGTGCGACAAGCCTGAGGATGCTTTTGTACTAATCAAATCTAGTTGTGTCAAATATTAGCAGACAATTTAAGCATACCCCTCCCTCTATAAAGATGATGGATGACAAACCAGTATTCAATGAGATCATGTCAGAAGACCATATGATCAATGTGCACATTCATGTATCTGATTTTATAACTGCCTTATAAAGCTTAGAGTACCATGGATACATGATACTGCAGTACTGCATACATACACACACACACACACATATATATATATATAGATATATATATATATATAGATATATATGTAGATATATATATATATATATATATGTATATATTTACCACATACATGATAATGCATACACACATACATATATATATATATATATATATATATATATATATATATATATATATATATATATATATATATATATATATATATAGGTCCCCAACATTTTTCTTGAATGCCGTTTCTTCAGCAAACACCAGGGGTGTGGTTTAATGTCAATTGTACAGATAGCCATGCAGTGGAAATGTTGATATTGTGTAATGTCAAGATATGTCAATGATATGGATAGTCACACAGTTGAACTGTTGATATTGTGTAATGTCAAGATAGGTAAGTGAGGCTGGAGGTGTGAGAGTGTTTCTGCATGTGTATGTGAAGTAGGGTTAGGATCGGGGATGAGCAAAAGATAGGTGTTATATATTTATGTACAAGTCTGTGTATTTTAGGGTTAGCATCGAGATTAGGTTAGGGGCTAAAATATAGTATTGTCTGTGTGTCCAAGTGTGTCTTGTGTAGTGGCAGTATTATGGGATGGATGAATGTAAAGTATAGGGTTAAGGTGGAGGAAAGGGGCAGCATTATACGGTTAGCAACCTTACTGGCCAGATGCATTTTCTCTGAATGTGGGTTTTCAATGCTGTTTCAGTGAATGTGAGTTTCAAAGGCAGAAAAGTTTTAATGCTAAGTCTGTTTTCATTGTGAAACTGTATTACTTGTTTAGCAAATGTCTATCCGTGTTTGTGCTATAAAATTTGAAATAAAAGTTTTAAATTAAATCCAAATATCTGTAATCTTTGTAGAAGTAAAGCAGAAAACAGTATGCTCGCTAAGAGTTTTGAACAGTGTTTATGGCAACAGAGAAGAACTGGAGAAATAGCCAAAGTAATGGGACACTGGAATGGCTGCATGAGAGGGCACGTGGTACCAAAATTACATGCATTTTGCTTTCAAGTACATGTCCAGAATTTTTGACATGAAAAGTTGGCAACCCTAACTATTACATTTACATGAACTGTAATTGTAAATGCTAAAATCATGAGATGTATTGAACACAATATCAATTTTATTTTCTAGAGTCACCTCCTGCGTAGACATTTGTTCCATCTGCCCTGTCTATCCAAGGATGAATTCCAGTCATTCGGTGTATTCTGTACATTGTCCTGATTGACTTGTCCCCTCCTGTTGCGTATCTGATCTGACTGCCTGAAGAGAGGATCCTCCAACGAGTACTGCTCAATGTCACCTTCATCTGAGAAATGCTGATGTAAACCATTCTTGGTGGTCTGAAGCTCCTGCTGGTCAGAAAAATTCTGACTATGAGACGGCTGCAGATAAGCCTTCCCCTCTGAATATTCTTTGTGGTCCCTCTCAAGTTTTTTCAATTTCCTCTGCTGAATATTTGCACAAAGCTTGTTGTTGTGTCTTTCGGCTTTTCCCAGTTAGGGGTCGCCACAGTGGAACTCCACTCCGCTAATGATTAGCAGTCAATTTTTACGTACCGAGTTGCTGGCCCTGACGAACAACCTTCAACGAAGGTACACCCATTCACGCATGTCTCCACACAGAAGATGCTCTAGCTGAGAATCGAACAGGACAACGTCTTACTGTGAGGTGACAACGCTACCACAGCACCACCACCGCAGTCAGTCAATATCTGAAAAATAGATATAAACTGACTTTGATTTGGTAAAATAATACATGCTTGATATCAGCATAGAAAAACTCCATCTCCATTAAGTTGTGTTTGACCAACAGCTCCATTAATTCCCAGCCATGTTGGTCGAACATGACTAGGAGCACTTGATGAAGGAGTGAATGTTGCATTAGGCCAGTAGGAAATTTCCAGGATATGAGTCCCTTCGGGACCCGCTGCACCTTTATACATTCTTGTAAATGCCAGTTTTCTTGCTGTAATTTCTGATATTTTGTAAGTTTTTTTATTAAAACCAGCAAAATGTTGATCAAGGCTCAATGTTTCAGTAGAATTACTACAATGAGGTATTACCGCTCTATGGCGCCATTGATCTAAATTGAAAACTTCACCACTAATCCTAGAAGGTAGCAGTGTAGATTGAACTTGCCATTGTGTCGGTATAATACAGTCCATCTGGGAAATCTGCTGTTCCCCATGCACTCGGTCCAGCTGAATATTATTTAGGATAATCCTTGGAAATTACTGGGACAACTGTTGTAAGGTTGTGGATGGAATCATAGGACCCATCCATTTTCATAGCACTAACCACTCGTTGGTTGCCAGAATCACCAATTGACATGACGAAAGACAACTAAGAACAAAATAACTCCAATTATGCAACATAAAAACTGACTGGCCCACAATGCTGGAAGCTACAAACATGATTAATTTATTGCAAAAAGAAATGGAACAATAAAATCTTGAAAAAAAGAATAAGATAAGTGCTTTCATCTGGTAAAATATGCAGACTTCTTCAGATAACAGACATTTAAAATTCATGCTAAAATACGCTTCTAAAGCCAGTTTGGGCAAGTTTGTTCTTCTATTGCATAGTTGGAATTGTTTTGCTCTTGATTATCATGCAGTATTTTATATACCCTACTAATTATCCCTTTTTTAACAGCAGCTTCTATTTCAGATTCAATTAAAAACTCTACCAGAGCAGGTCTTTCACTTAGAATTCCCAAGTCCCTTTCTTTCCCTATACTCAGATATCAATCCCTGATAGGGAAGGCAGTCTCTAGCCTGCCATTCAAATGTCTTATTGGTTTCTTCCCATTCTCTTACCTTTCCACCAATACCTTGGTTCTTTTGGCAGTTTTCTCCAGTAAATTCTAGGCCCTACTTTGCCTATTCTCTGCACCCCTAATTGCAGTCAGACCTATTGGCAAAATCTCATTTCCCCAGTCTTGTGTTGGCTTAATTCATAGAATATTTTAGCTGCTTTATGAATATAATATTCTGCATGGCTGTTTTTATTTTCCTTAGGAATCTGCATCCAAAATCCCACTCTCTCCTTACTTCTTGAATCCCCCTCCTCTGCTTCATCATCATCCCTTTCCACTTTAAAGTATAGCTTTCTGCTTGTGCTATGTATATGAGCCTTAGCTGTGTAGCTCTAAAATATCCCTTCAAATCAGGTAATCTTAATCCACCTTATTCTATTGCAAGGATCAACGTATCCCACTTGAATCTTGCCCTCTTTCTCTCCCAGATAAAATCCCTCAACTCCTTAATAATTACCATCCACAACTTCTCCTCTGGTTGATAAAATGTCTAACCTGTATAAAAAAACCTTAAGGGACTAAAAAAAAAACATTTCACTGCTGTATCTTGCTATCCACAGCCATAAACAAAATTTGCTAGTGTCTCAGTTTTTGTTTAGTCTCTTTCCACAAATCCTTACCTTCCATAAAAGAGTACTTTTTCAACCATAATCCAAAATACGTCATGTTACTATGTCCCCATAAATATAGGTATTGCTGGGGCAATTCATGGTGGGTATATAAATTACAGATATATCCTTTGTTTTATCTTCATTAATTTTATATCCCAAAAAGTCTTGAAATTGTCTGAAGATGTTCCACAACCCTGACATGTCCTTTTCTGGTTTTATCAGGTACAATATAAGATCATCTGCAAATAAAGCCAACTTTTCTTGATTACCATAACATTTATATCTTTGAATTTCTGAGTCCCTTATTTTCTTTGCCAATGTATCTAAATATAAAGCAAATAACAAAGGGAAATGAGGACACCCTTGTCAGGTTCCTCTATTCAGAAATAACTTGTCAGAAAGGAACCCTCATACTTTAATTTTTGCCTCTTATCCGTCATATATACTCCTGATTAACCTTATTTTATTAGGGAATGCAACTGCTTCCATTGCCTTACACACAAAATCCCAGCTTGCTGTCAAACCCTTTCTCTGCATAAAGACCACCAACAACAATGGCATTTTCTTACACTCTGCTTACCCCTAGATCATCATTGTTATTTTAATGTTGTCAAATGTTTTCCTCCCCTCCACAAATCCCCATTGAGCTAGCTCTATCAATTTTCACAACACCTTTGCCATACTTTTAGCTATTATAGACATAAATACTTTATAATCATGGTTTAAAATTGAAATGAGCCTATATGATGTTGGGTCTTATAGGTCTTTACCGTCTTTAAGTATTATATGTGCTTCCCCTCCTTTTAAAATACTATCAAACAAAAACTTCCAGAACTTCATAACTTTCTTCCCACCTCCTAGCTCCTAAACTTCCACAGGATTGCCATCTATTCCTGGAGACATTCATATAGGTTGATTTTACTTCACAGTTTTTATCTTATCTCCAAATATTAACTGTAAATTATTGAGCCTCATCTATCTCTCTAAACTTGGCATACTTACATCTTGCATAAATATTCCCATTTATACCCTTTCTTGATTTACATGTTTCTCTGTTTTATACAAGTTGTCTTAATTTCCAAAATATATCTACAGGATCTCTGATTATTATTATTATTATTATTATTATTATTACTATTATTATTATTATTATTGTTATTGTTATTATTATTTTGTTATAGGCTCCCTAAGTTTAGCAACAGCCCTTTCTACTTTCTGTTGCCTAAGTCATTGTGACAAAAGTTTTTGTGCCCTGGAGTAATTATCAAAAACAGCTGCTAAACAACAAACTTTCTAATTTCATGCATACTATCCAGATACTCCCCTATTATTTCTTTAACACTTTGCAATTGTGCCTCTTCTTGTTCTGTGAGATTCCCCTTATTCTGCAATACTTTAACCTTTGACAGCTCCTCTAAATAATTACTGTTCCTTTTTAACCATATCTCTTTTTCTTTTATTTCTACTCTGTTTTTCATAGGTTCATAGGTTCATACTAGGCTATCTGCCCTGGGGCATTTATAAGCCTAGCCCGATTGTATTTGGCTTACGCCACCCCTTGATTTGAGTATACTGTACCCTTTTTAAACTTTAGTTTACTGTGCCTCTGCCTAATAGTGACACGGAAGTAATCCCCGGGACAAACCTACGATCCCCCATCCACTCATCAAGATTCTTCTTGAAGAGAGTCAGTGAGGTGCTCTGCCTAACATGAATTGGAATTCTATTCCAAAGCGAAGGGAGCCTCTGGGTTATGAATCTGTCCCTCCAGCATGTTCTATTTATTTCTGTGCTGAGGTTCAAGTCCCTCGAGCGCGTGGCTCTAAGGGATTTAGATTTACTGAGGTGGAGCATGTCCATTAATTCTGGGTTGGACATAGCTTTATATGTCAGGCATAGATCGCCTTGAAGTAGGCGGTATGCAACTGAGTAGAGCTGGAGTTTTTTTAACCAAGCAGCATATGGCATCTGTTTGAGTCCCTTGATCCTCCTGGTGAGGTACTTTTAGGGTCTTTTTAATTGCTGCAGGTGTCGGGTAAGGTACATCCCAAAGGGGGCATTGTATTCTATGATGGGCCTGATGAGGGATGCATAAAGGGGCACGATTACCTCTCTTGATCTAGATGTGAATCCTTTCATGATGAGGTGGGCTATGTAGAAGGTCTTTCTAACCACTTTGGCAATGTGGTTGTCAAAGGAGAGATTGCTATCAACTTGGGTCCCCAGATTCCTAATTACTTTCTCTGTACTTAATGGGTTACCACCTATGTGGTAATTTGTGGGCACATTGTTTTTGCCAAAGGGTATGACTATACACTTTTTGGCATTTAGCTTTAGACCATGGCTCTGGCACCAGTTATCCGTCTCTGCAAGACCTTTTTGAAGGATGTTTGTGTCAGCTGGAGAGTCGATTATGGCGCCCAGTTTGCAGTCATCTGTGAACTTGGTGAGCCATAGTCCTCCCACGTTAGCCTGTACCTCAGAAAAGTAAATACCGAACAAGAGAGGTCCCAGGACAGAACCTTGTGGGATGCCACTTGTGACCGGTTTCGAGTCTGACATGGCTCCAGCAACTCTGACTCTGTGGGTCCTGTCTTTGAGCCAGTTTGTGACCCATCTTGTGACATAGGGGTTTATATTTAGGCTGGGTAGCTTATCTATGATGCCCGAGTGGGGTATTGTGTCAAATGCCTTTGCAAGGTCCAGATAGGCTGTGTGGACTACCTTCCCTTCATCTATGGCCTTGGTGACTGTTTTGAAAAAGTCAACCAGGTTCAAAAGGCAGGATCTGCCCTTGACAAAGCCAAATTGGGTAGGATCTAGTGTCTGTAGGTCCCCAATGTCTTTGTTTATGAGTTCCATGATGATCCTCTCCATAGCCTTGCATACTAGGCTAGTCAGGCTTATGGGGCGATAGTTTCCAGGGTCCGCAGAGGCGCCACCTTTGTGGAGTGGGACCACTGTTGCTGTACGCCATTCTTTGGGCACATATCCTGTAGTGAGGCTGAGATTGTACAGTAGTTTTACTTGAGGGATTAGTTCTTCTTGGAGTTCATGTAGGACGCAACCCGGGACGCCATCTGGTCCCATGGAAGCAGGGTTTTTTGCTTTGGAGAGGGTGGCCTTCACCTGAGCATCAGAGATGTTTGGGAGGCTGCACTCTACCGGGATAGATACTTGCTCTTTTGGGGGGGAGAGGGTGGAGAAGTCTGCACTGAATCTGTCTGCCAGGATATTGGTGATGTCTGTGGGTTCAGTGTATTTTTTGTTGTTTAGAATCAACTCAGAACAAGTCTGGGAGTTACATCCCAGGTTCCTAACATAACTGAAAAAAGCCTTATGATTGTCTTTAGTGTCCTGTGCAATTTTTCTCTCGAAGCTGGCCTTGGAGGATTTTATGAGGGATCATAATTTTTTGCTAGTACTGATCAGAGATGCCTTCCCTTTTAGGGATTTTGCTCTATAATGTAGTAGCTTCCTCCTTCTGTTGTACAGTTTATTTATGGCTGGGGTCCACCAGACTGGACACCTGCTTTTGGATGATTTGGTCTTGATTTTGTTTGGGATAGCATGATCCATGCATTCCTGGAGATGTCCGTAGAATGCGTTTATATAGGATTCTGCAGTTTGGGCCGTAGTTTCCACTGGCCCTGGGGCCTTGAAGGATTCCACTTCAGTTTTGAGAAGTGTGAAGTTCGCTTTTGAGAAGTTTTTCACTGTGGTTTTCTGGGCTGGGGGTGGGGTCGGCATGTGGATATCCAGTGAAATTAATTTATGGTCTGATCTTACCAATGTGGGATATACTTCTGGTATGGAGCATAGAGTCCGCATGTTGGTAATGATCAGGTCTAGTATGTTTTCCCCTCTTGTGGGAGTGGTGACTAGTTGTTCCATAGCATTTGAGTTTATAAATTCCAGGAACCTTTGGGCTAAGGTGCTGGGGCTTGAGTAATGCTCCCAGTCTATGTTTGGGTAGTTGAAGTCGCCCAATATAATGGTGTTCCGAGAGATCTTAGTGTTCTCCAATGTTTTCAGGAAAGCCGAGTGGGATTCCTGACTTTGAGAGGGTGGTCTGTAGGATGCTATAAACTGAAAAGCAATCTTGGCCACTATTAGTTGCACATGGATGGTCTCCGATACTTCGTGCACTGCCACTAACCTAGAGGTGTGGATATCCTTGATAAATATGGAAACTCCCCCCTCCTTTTGTGGTTCGGTCCGGGTTTTGGGGCCGAAAAGCATGATATGAGGTATAACCTGATAGTGCTGGGGTGCTCTCTGGAGCCTTGAACCAGGTTTCTGTCACTGCACAGATATCGATGTTCTCCATACTGAGGAGAGCTTCGAGTGCATGCATCTTGAGGTTAAGACTTCTGGCGTTTAGCAGCATTACCCTTACTTTCTTGTTCCTTGTGCTGTCTATGGAGGTGGGTTTGACTTTTGAGCCTTGCCTAAAAAAGGCACTATGGGGGTGGCAAGAGCCTTTGCCAATATCCGAAGCCCAGGGTGACAGGTGCAAGCCGTCCCTAGCGAAGCAACGTGGCTTGTCGAGCATGTCATCCCAGGCTGACAGACACTGGATCCCCTTTGAATGACACCAAAATTTTAGCCAATTGTTAAAATCGATCATTTTGTCTTTATACTGTGGCATCATTCTAGGTGAGGGTAAGATGCTGCTCAAGGTCAGGGTCATACCGGCCTGGGCTACATGATCAGAGAGCTCCTCTATGTCTCTTTTCATGTAGTCGAGGGAGGTACATCTCAGGTCATTCACGCCAGCATGTACAATGACTGAATCATATTTGTATTTGCTTTGGAGTGACCTGAGTGCTTGCGTTATGTGGCGGATCCTAGCGCCCGACAGGCAGCTCACTGTGACCTTCTCTTTATTCAGCCTGGTGAGCGGGACATCAGTGTGTCTGACAATAGAGTCACCTATTACAAGGGTATCAGGTGTGTTATTCATCCTTAAGGGCTGTGACTGCTTGGCACACTGACTTTGTGTGCTATGTGTTGTATGTGTTTTGTTTTGGGGTAGTGTTTGCTTGGATGTCTGCTTTGGAGGTCTCTGTTGCTTAGGTAGATTTTTATTTAGAGCCTCCGAGTATGTTTTTGTGTTTTTATGTGTTTGGTTCGCTGTTATGGTGGGACTATGTGATACTGGAATTGTGTTGTGTGAGGTTACCTTCTCCTCCTGACTGGTTACACCAGTTTTGAGATGAGAGAGCTCAGCCTCCGGTTTGGCTATATAGTTGCATCTCTCACATATATTTGAACCTGTTTGGAGGAGGAGAGGGTTGTCCGTGTACATGAGACAGTTGTAACATTGCCTCAAAATTCCCAGATTCACCAGCTGGACTGGAGAGGAAACCACTGACTGACCTTTGGACATGCTAGAGTAATATAGGGAACTGAATTAAAACGGACCAATAGGGGACAAGGTAATCATAGAGAGTATAAGAGTAAGTAGTGCTTATGGTTTATTAGTGCTAACTTGTAAGATTTTTTAAACTCCATCTTCATTTTATCTCACTCACTAGCTATAACTTCTGAAGACGTTTCTATCCTCCTTAATAACTCTCAAATAATTTCCACTACCCATTTCTTAAATTCTCTTTTTTTTAACAGGTAGGTGAGGAAGTACTAGTTTCTCATTTTACTTCATTAGCCTACATGTATATCTTAGTTGTTTCTGGAGCATAATCTGACATAGTTATTGGATATGTAATGAAGCTTTCATTTAATGCACGTTCCTATGAAATATAATTTCTGTTTAGTCTAGCCCTGTTATTGTACCTTGAGGAATAATATGTAAATTTTGTCAGAGTTCCTATTACCGAGTTCACATCTTCCATACCAAATATTTTCATATTTTGTTTAGCAATCTACTGTCTTTTATTATATGTTCTGGGTCAACAAATATGCCCTCATTGTTGCATATTAAATTCCAGTCCCCACCTATAAGTAATCTTCCTTGCTGAAAGCTGATTATTTCTCAAAAAAAATTCTTAATCTCAATAATAGTTTTAGGTGGAATATAAATACATGCCACAGTAATCCTCCTACATTGTCAGTAGTCCCTTACTACCACAAATCTATCATTATAATAGTTTTAGGTGGAATATAAATACATGCCACAGTAATCCTCCTACATTGTCAGTAGCCCCTTACTACCACAAATCTATCATTATTATCCTTTTTCCTCTTCTATCACTATTGGAGCTCCTCTAGCAATTAGTAATCATATTTTCCTTTGTCCCTGATACACTGCTGAATATTCCTCCTGCAATTCCTTTTTCATCAAATTCACGTGCTCATTTATTTCCATTTGTGTCTCCTGTAACTCTGCTAATCGCACGCTGAATTTCTTAACATAATTCAATACTCGTGCATGTTTGTTGAGATATGTGAGGCTATTCACCTTCCAAAATAATGTGTAGTGTGGCCATTATGATAAGAAGTTACTATTCCCACCTATTTTTTTATATATATATATATATATATATATATATATATATATATATATATATATATAAAAGCTTTTTTAAATGTCTGTTTCCAGCTTTTATGTAACATGCACCCACTATTGTTTAGCAGGTTGTCTCTTATACTGTTGTTTCACGCCATCTCCATTTTAATCTATGGCACATTTTATGAGACTTTTTGTTTTAATGAAAACCCTCAAACAAAAAATAAATCACACCCCCAAAACACCCCCATAACCTATTAACTTAAAACAAGCACATACAACTACTATGTACATCTTCAAATAATGAAGTTTCAACCTTCTTGATAGAAACATTTTTCCCAAATTTACAGCTGCACATGCAGGCAAAACCTAACCTAAAATGAAGGTTAGCCATGTTAAGATGCATGATATGGCCTGTGCTCCTATTTACACTAATTACTGTCTGTTCTTGTCTTATCTTTAATCTCCTCCTAGATGTGAAAAACACAACTACGTTTTAGAAAACATTACATTTTAGCCTTAAAATGTGCTCTGGCTTTTTATTGTATACCAGTCAGCTTCCAGCAGGGATTAATACTTATTGGTGAACATTTATTTGCTAAAGAAAAAAAAACTTTTAATTACCTTCAGTGTTCTCTTATTTACTTGCTTATACAAAAACAACTTGTTATTGGATTAAGTCAAGGGCCTTAATCCAGCCAGTCACCTATGCAAATATAAGAAAAAACGTATCAACTCTACATATTAAAATCAGTGGACTTTTAAACTCCCCACCTTAGCAGCCCAATATTACAGCATACTAACTTAAACGTGCTTTTGTACAGCCATCCTTCATTTTTTTTTACATTTGAATGCCTATGTTTCTTAAAACTAAAAAAGAAGAAAATAAAATGCAAAGCTTACTTTAGTATCTTTATTATATACAGCAATAACTGAAAATGTTTGCTATATAACTTGTGATTTATAACATGAAATGATGTGTTCAAATACTATTAATAACAAAAATTGTTTTACTTAGTTTTTTTTCCATTCCTTTTAGTATCCTTCCAAAGATTAATGACATGAAGTTGGGTATACACTTTTCAGTCTTCCACAAGTTTAACAAATTCAGCAAAAGTCCAATCTTTTCTCCTTTTCTTGCAAAGTCATATTTCACTAATGTGACTGATATTTTATAACCTTGCATTTATTCACTAATTTCAGTGTTGTTGGCCTTCTTCCTGTTCATCTCCCTCTTCCAACCCCAGACTCCCATTCAAGTCCAAGGAGCTTCAATCTTTTTTAGTCAACTCCTGTGTTTTTTTTGTTTTTTTTTTTGTCTCTCAATCATTTCCCTTTGAAGCATTGGAAAAAGTTTCACTGGCAAAGTCTCTCTATGACTTTCATTATAAGAATAAAGAGAAGGAGAGTTGTCTTCTGCTTGTTAACTCATTTCTGTTGGACACACTTTTGTATTTCCTCCTTAGCCAATTCTGCATCAAAAATGGCTTTGATCCTCCAGGAAAAATATTTTGAAGTAAGCTGGATACAACAGTTTGAATCTCATACCTGCCTCCTGACATTCCCTGATTGCTGGCATAAATGTTCTTCTCTTCTGCCTGGTGTATCGTCAATAATCATTTTCCACAAACACTCTGCTGTCTCCAACTTTTAACACTTTACCCTTCTGCCACAATTTTGTCAGGATCAACTTTCTGCAAGCATAATTGAAACTTTACTAATACAAGTCTTGGCTGTTTTCTCATGGCCAAATTTGCAATATACACACAGTGTGTACTTTCAATTAACAAATCCTGCTGTGGAATACCTGTCCAGTTATTTATTTGTGCTTTCATAAAATGAATACAGTCTGTTCCTTCTAGTTTCTCTGGTGCAACAGAAAATCTCAGATTTCTCTGCATGTTCTGTCCTCTAACTCAACTATTTTTTTTAAAACAGCTCTTCTTGAGCAATCCTGTACTCAGCAAGCCTTTTCTGAATTTCAACCTTTGATTTTTGCAGTCATATCAGTGCTTCTGAATGGCTGTTTAAAGCTTTTTCCATTTTTTTCTAAACTTTTATTATTTGAGTTGATATACTTCTTCAATGTTTTAATTATATTAATCAGCTCTGAGCACATTTGTTTTATTTTCCTCTAAATTACTGGAAGCCATGTCTTACAACAAAGCGGGTGCTTACATGGCCTTTTGCTAAACAGATTTTCTTTCAGGCTCACTAAGTTTCTTCTTTTCTGGCATCCAGGCAGTGTACTTAGTCACCAGTAACTGAATTAACTAAATCCAGCAGTGTAACTGGTCTCTATCTCTCAGTTTCTTTCTTCACGCTGAAAGATCTGAAAATAAGCTGTTGATCAGTGTGCAACCATTGTGGAAGTCCCTCATATAACTTCTGATTATATTAAAAAAGTCCCAGGAATCCTTTAAAAAGGAGTCCAACCTTTGAACTAATAGATTAAAAACTTGATCCAAACGTGGAAATTTCTTTCATAACACATCCTGTGGCAGAAACAATCAGCCTAAAGGGTGAGAAAAATCATCCTTGTGAACTTTAGGCACCCCAACTGCACGACTAATATTGGAAAATCAAATTAAAAAAAATCAAAGTGGCATTAATATACCCCTGACATAGTAAATCTTCCAAAATGTACCTAATGTAGTAATATCTTATACATATGTACATCACATAAATGAACTTCTTTAAATTCCATTTCATTAGATAACATGTTCTCAATAGCTGCAACATATTTGTTCTGATACAGAATGACAAAGCCACCCTTATAAACTTTAGTTGTTGGCTTCTGAACTCTTAAATAATCTTCCTATCATCAGAATCAAAATTATACATGTTCTATAGGGTAGTTTCTGTTTTGGTAGCATCTTTGTTGTGTTTTGCTGTTTTGGTTTTGAGTTACTCAACTTTGCTGGTGTCCTGGGTTTTGTTTTTGAAAAGGTAGAATATCCAAACACATACTTTCATTTTAAAAGAATGTCTAACATAATGTTGGGCACAACAGATGTATTGCAGACAAAACTAACCCTTTATCACAGAGAATTTCAGAAGGGGATGAGTACATCAAATCTTGGAACTCAACCCATTGACAAAGCAAGAGCTAATGCACTCAGGCCACCAAACCCTTTCACTAACTGAATGAATTGTGAAGTAGCTGTGTGCTGGACTGACAGTCCATAGGATTCAGCAAGCTCTGCATGGTGTGCAGGAATAGTGCAGGAGCTGCTGGAGGCAATATGGTCACTGTGTGATCCAGGAATAAGCTCCTGGGATGTGCATGAGCGTTCCTGCACTATACCTGCATGGACACAGCTCCTGTATGCAAATTACCCCATTTGCAGATGAAAGCATGCAAATGAGGTGAATTTGTGATCCAGGAAGCTGGCAGCCAGCCGTGCAGGACTAGTGTAGTCTGCAGAAATGTACTTGGTTACTAACCGAGTACATTTCTGCAAACTACAAAACAGAGCCATTACAGCTCCAAATAAAGGGTGTGTATAATGTGAAAAGCATGCCAATGGCCAAATATATGGCCATTGGCACGGAAAACAGTTGCAAAAATTAAAAAAAAAAACGTATTTTTTTTAAGCTGATTTCGGCGATTTAAGCATAGGGCAGTGGCGTGCAAACGGGATCAGGCCAAAAATAAATAAAAAAACTTGAAATAAGCATTCTATCCAAAATCACAATTTTGCCATTATACTCAATGGCAGGCAGAAGACAACATGGCCAGTGAATAGTGGTTGCTAAGGGGAAAGGCTCAATGTGGGACTTGTAACTAGGCATTAGCAGGCAATCCTAAGCAAAGGAGGGGAATGATACTGAATCCTAGATCCCCCTTATGGCTAGCCTGCACCCAACCATGTCAGTGCAGGAAGACCATGGTGCAAGCTTAAGAGCTAGCTGACAGAGGGGTGTGTCAGGCATACTGTAAGCTTATTGGAGCCCTGTGGCTCGGGTTTGCCCTTAGGTTAACAGAGCTAAGCAAGGGGGCATGTCTGAGGCTGCCTATCACTTTTTACATTGTCTAAGTGGGTGTGTGCACCGTGTTTTAAAGGGAAAAAAAAGTAAAACAGGAAATAGCAGCTCTGTGCACATCTGAGTGCTGTGTTTGCGTGGCACACCCTTGGGCTTAAACAGGAAGGCAATGTGAAGGGAAAACAGCAGTAGGAAGGTAATCAAGGAGAACTAGCATAACTGGCAGGTGAAGTGTATCAGAATCAGCCAATTACACAAGCAGAAGCCCAGCCCAGTCCAGCACACCACTATAAACTATGCAAACACCTTTCCCTCTGGTTTCTCCCACAAACTCTACACCACCAGTGTACACAAGCGGGCAATTTTACCAAAGAAAAGCAACAAAATGATGGGGACTGCAGCAGCTATCATAAATCAACATGTGAAAGAGGCTGAGGGTGGTGAGGATGAGACTATGGGGGGGGCTACATGAGCTGGAGATAGTGGAGCACTATAGGGTGGACAGGGACCTCCTACAGCAAATTGTTGAGCTATGTCAGCCACACCTCACACACAGAACCAACAGGGGGAACCCATCCCAGTGGATATCAAGGAATGTGTAGGCCTAGAATAATAACCACAGATACCTTCCAAAGGCCAACTGGGGATATCATGGGGATCTCACAGGCATCAGCATCCAGGGTACTCCACCAGTTCCTGGATGCCAGGTCAGCACATGCCTGTGAGCACGTATATTTCCACAACAGCCATGAGGCATTGGCCAGCAATATGCATCTCTTCCACCAAATAGCAGAATAAGCTGAGGTAGTGGGTGCTATAGACTGCACGCACATACGCATCAAAGCACCACCCGGTGAGCGGGGTAGGGTCTACATAAACCAGACATGGCAACTGTGTGTGTGTGTGTGTGTGTGTGTGTGTGTGTGTGTGTGTGTGTGTGTGTGTGTGTGTGTGTGTGTGTGTGTGTGTAGGGATCAATGCTTTTTAGGACATTCACACTCACTACAATTTCAAATGCCCTACTTTGGCAGGGCTGCTGATGTCATTCACTTTGAAATATACCTTTGGGGAAGGAGTAGCCCAGTGAGCTCCACGGTGTGTGCCATGACTGCATAATGCTGTAGTGTGATATACTAGTTAGGTAGGAGTTCTATTCCCAGACATGGCAACTGTGTAACTTTGTGTGTGTGTAGGGAGCAATGTTTTTTTGACCATTCATTGTCACTACGCACACCTAAAATTGGAGAACACCGATAACTGTGCAGTAACATATACCTGATCCAAGGCTCCAGAGAGCACCCCTGCAATACCAGGTACAGGTCTCACCACACCTGTCGGGCACCAAATCAGGACCAAAACCATAAAGGTGGAGGAATGTCCATATTCACTAAGGATATTCACATCTCCAGGCTACTTGCCCAACAGAATGTGTCTGAAATACCCACTGTGCAACTAACAGTAGATTAGACTGCATTCCAAATTGTATAGCTTGCTACAGATCCCCCACCATGCCCAATGATTCCCACTACAGCTTTTGAAACATACTGTGAAATATTATGATACAAGCAAACACCCTAATACTGAGTGATTTACACTACCCTGCCATTAACTGGGAAAACTACTGGTGTACCAACACATGTGCCCAACTGTTCTTGGAAGTCATAATTCCCAATGCTCTGGATCAAGTAACCCATAGTCCAACCAGGGGCTCAAATATCCTAGACCTGGTCATTGTCAACATGGGAAATCAATGCTCCACACTTATGGTCACCCCATTGGTGGTTAGGTCAGCCCACGAGCTAATCACCCTTAAAATCAACATCCCTCCCCCACACCCCAGTAAGGAAACCTCCATAACACACATCTTCAAAGCCAATGTCATGCTACATGTCAGACGTGACTAACGTCATGACACCCATGCAGATGGGAACTGAAAGGACGACTGCTGAATCCTACATGAAGGCACTGTACGAGCATACCCACTCGTACATGAATTGTGCCATCCAATATAGAACCAAGACGCTCCCCACCAAGAAAAGGAAGCTAATGTGGTGGCCCCCTGCCATAAACATACTGTACAACAAAAGGAGGAAACTGTTGCAGAAATGGGAGAATTTCCAGGATGCAAAATACTCCCTTACCAGCCACAGTAAGAAGCAGAGATCCCTCATAACATCCACCAAAGCTAGTTATGAACATAATATAGCCAAAGATGTCAAAGACAACTGCAAGCCATTCCATAGCTATGTGAGGAATCTAAATAGCAATGCTCAAATCTGCTCTGAGCTACAACAGGATGATATTAAATATACTGCTCCCAGGGATATTGCCAATATCCTGGCAGATCGATTCAGTGCCAACTGCACCCCCTCCCACCCATCAAAGGGCCCATCTCAACACAGAAAAATTGCCAGATTCCAGTAATAATGGCCACATAGGTAAAAACCACACTCTCTCCAGAGCTATGAAAACAGCAGCCATGGGACCAGTCAACATCCCGGGCTATGTACTACATGAGCTACAAACTGAACTGGCACCTCACCTATGTGCCATGTCTAATCATGGCCATACCTCAGGCTTCGTGCCCACTGTGTGGCACACAGCTACAGTTATCCCAGTCCACAAGGGGGGATACCTTGGATCCTGGGAACTACAGCCATAGCAGTATGATGTGCCTGATCTGCAAGTTCATGGAATGCATTATCATGGAAATTAAAACAAAGACATTGACAACCTGCAAACACTGGACCCCAACCAGGTTGGCTTTGTGAAGGGCCAATCATGTCACCTCAACCTGATTGACAACTGTGAATCCATCTCCAGAGCTGTGGATGAGGGTAAGGTGGTTCACACAGCCTATCCGGACCTTGCCAAGGCTTTCAACACCATCCCCCAGACTGGAATCATAGATAAATGTATCAAGCTGGCCATTAATCCCCATGTCACCTGATGGGCTGCCAACTGCTGTACGGAGAGAACTCACACTGCAAATGTAGGTGGCACCAAGCCCAGCCCCAGACAAGTGACAGTTGTAGTACCTTAAGGTTCAGTCCTGGCACCGCCCTTCTTTGGCATCTACTGCTCTGAAGTACAGTCCAACAGTAAGGGACTCTGGCAAACAAATGTTGCAGATGACTGTACACTGGGAGCCAGTATTGAATCCCCACATGATGTGGATATTCTACAGAATGGCCTTACAGAAAGACATACTTGATGCCTGAGCCATGGCCTCAAGATCAATGCCAAGAAATATATAGTTATCCGCTTTGGGGAGGGTCATGTACCTGTGAAGTACCACACAGGTGGCAGTACACTAAGCACCTAAAGTGTGATAACACACTTAGGGACACAGGTGGACAGTGGTCTCACCTTTGCTAACCACATTGCCACAACAGTCAGGAAACCCACCTATGTGGCACACCTCACCACTAAGGGCTTTACATCCAGAAAAAGGAGACCATTGTCCCACTGTAGTCATCTCTCAGTAGACCCAGTACAGACTAATGGCACATTATGTATGTACCTCACAAGACATCTGCAACAACTAGAAAAGCTGCAGACATACCTCACAAAATGAATCACAGGCCTAAACCAGATGCCCTATTATGACCATCTGAAAATCATCCAGCTATACTCACATATTGTGTTCTCAGAGGTTATATCTGCTTAACATACCATGCCATGTCAAACACACAGCTGTTGGAAATGCTACACTTAAAGAATTCCAAACCCTCACAGCCACATGTTCCAGGGATCCAAATCTTGTCATCTCAATGAACAATCCATGCTGGAGGGATGTGTTCCTGACCCAGAGACTCCCCAGACTCTGGAATAGACTGCCTATACATGTCAAGCAGAGAGCCTCTTTGGCCCTCTTCAAAAGGAACCTGGACGATTGGATGGGAGATAGGAAACTGACCCCGGGGATCATGTCAGCTCCCCTACTAGACAGGGGTCCAGGGAAGAAAATATTGTGGGAATACATATCCAGGGAATTGTCATGTCTAGGCATGTATAGGCCCAAGGGCTGATAGCCTAGTATCAACCTATGAGCCTATGAACCTATGAACTACACTTTCCATTGCCCAACCTTGGCAAGGTTGCTGATGTTATACACTTTGAAATACACCTTTAGGGAAGGAGTAGCCCAATAATCTCCATGGCACATCCTATAACGGTGTAATGCTGTAGTGTGATATACTAGTTAGGTAGGAGTTCTATTCCTAGACATGGCAAGTGTAAAAGTTTGTGTATTTGTTTGTCTGTGTAGAGACCAGTGCTTTTGAGGCCATTCCCAGTCACTACAACTTCCATTGCCATAGTTTGGCAAGCCTGCTGATGTCATTCACTTTGAAATACACTTTTGGGGAAGGAGTAGCCCAGTAATCTCCACGGCATGTCCCATAACTGCATAATGCTGTAGTGTGATACACTAGATAGGTAGGAGTTCTATTCTCAAGCATGGCAAGTGTTAAAGTTTGTGTGTTTGTCTGTGTAGGGATCAAGGCTTTTGAGGCCATTCAGTCACTACAACTTCCATTGCCCTACTTTGGCAAGCCTACTGATGTCATTCACTTTGAAATACACCTTTGGGAAAAGAGTATCTCAGTAATCTCTGTGGTGCATGCTATAACTGTAATGCTGTAGTGTGATGTATTAGTCAGGTATGAGTTCTAATCCCAGACATGGCAACTGTGAGACTTTGTGTGTGTTTGTCATTCATATCCTGTGTGGAGGTAGCTGTCAGTGTATAACAACTGGACTCATTGTGCAAATTTCTTATATGGTGGGCCTATTACATGTCACAATGTCCACCTTACAAGGATAACAGATGTCAAACAGCAGAGAGGCTGGGGTAGACAATCCATACACCTACATGTGACATCATGGCTTGGCGAACAATATAGACAACCCTTGTATTACCCAGAGATCACTCTCCACCCATATCTCATACACAAACACACTCGGGTAGGCAACAACAACTATGTTGGTAGTTCCCTGCATATTGCTCACAGATAGTAACCACAGTGTGATTGCAGTGGACTACAGAGGACATGGCACCCTGTCCCATCCCTACAATAGGCAAATCATTGCATACAGTGCTCCTTCACTATGTTTCCCACTGGACGCCTGCAGCAACTGTAGGGCCAGCAAATGAAACCCACAAAAGACATACCATGTCTTATACACATGCCCTGTATGGACAGATGCCACTGACACCAGGAAATACCTGTATCATGCTGTCAATGTAGGGGCAGGGTCGACCTGGTGTCCATTGCTAGTCCTCACCACATGAGGCCAGGAATGACACATCTGATTATAACAATCTGTCTACATAGCATGCGCCAAACACCCCAGGTACACTTCCACATGTCACAGACCATGCATGTGGGATGTGTGCACATCCCAGACACCATCCATGTCATGGACTATAGAACACATACATGGCAAGCATTGCACAGCACTGGCCACCCACAATAGTAACTGAGATGACTGGATGGTGAATACAATACCCACTTGTGTGGGGCAATCCAGACACTACACCCCTGTGCCACACTGCAGACCATTGTCATGTGACCTGATGCCAAGGTATACCCTTTACCTAGCCTTGTACAGCCTTCTGGCATAGTCAACCACTACACACCTGTGAAGCAATGCACCCATGCATGTCAGTACTGGCAACCTGTGTCTGTGTGTGTGTGACGTATAATGACTTGGACACCATTCACACTCACTACACCTCCCATTGGACTATTGAAGCATGCCTTCTGATGTCAGACACCTTGACATACCATTTGCCCATATATCATCCTGATAACCCCTAAGGTGCATGTGATACCTGCGTATTGTACTGTGGCAAACTAGCTAGTTAGGAAGTCTAATCCTGACACTGCCAACTGTGATAATGTGTGTGAGTCCCTGAGAGAGTGTTGCTGTGTTGACCTTGACACCTGTTCATGTGGACAGGCATGTGTACTACACCTACCTTATCCCTCCTTTATCAATGTTGCAGATGTCATTCACCATCTTTTGGCCAACTCCCCAACATGTAAACTTTGTGGTGCATGCAATAACTGCATAGGCATGTGATAGCAGTACATAGTCAGGCAGGGGTTTGAAACCCCATACTGATAAGTACGTGACACAAACAAGCTTAGGTTTTACTCTCCCACCCTCCCTCCCTGTCTTACTTTGTCTCTGTCTGTCTCTCTCACTCCCTCTCTGGTGAATGTGGAAGAAATACACCTGCTTTGCTTAGGCAGCAGCTTGTGTTTTGTAAATGATGCTCATGATCAGCTGATGGTCTCTGCATGAATTGCAGTCACCCACTAGCTGATTGCATTTGGAACAGCTGTGGTAACATTCCCATAGCCAATTGCATGGAAACACACTCCTATAACTAGGAACATCATGTGTGTGTTGGCCCTTTTCATTCACTGTGAGCAGGACTTCATGTCGGTGTTTGGCAAACAGCATCACAGATGGTAGTGGGATATACCTCTAACAACTTACACTGTGGAGACAAGCCAACAAACAGGAGGGGGATGTTCCAGACATAACTACAGTATGTAAGTGTTGCTCTTCTGCATTTGGAGTAATGTTGGTTTAACAGGGTTTGTGTGGATATGGCTGGTCTACATGATTTAATACATGTAATGACAGTGTTATGTGTTTGAGGAAACTCCCACCTGTAGGGTTATCTGCAGACTGGCCAGTGTTTGGAGTCTTATGTTTCTTGTGTTACTCACAGATCACCTATCTTAGAACTGCAGAAGCATAGTCTGAGGATTGCAGTCAGTACATGGTGACAGCCATGAGAGTTACTGACTTCATATCCCTCATAGGACATATGTCACAACAAACACTGTTACAACAGTAAATGTATGAGGGTATCACAGCAACATGCCAATATTGGCCCAGTGTTTGTGGCTCCAGCTCCAGGTCTGTCAACCTTTGTACATATGTCATGCAGTAAGGGGTGCATATGTTCTGTACACCATTATATATTGACATCATACCTGATAACAAGCCAGTCAGATATCAGACTGCTAGACATGTTATGTATAGTAGGGGTTATTTCTGAGAACATAACCTGAGCATTCTGTGGTAGTGTGTGCAGTAGTGGGGTCTGTGTACTTATGGTGATTGTAGACAGTATGTGTTTTGTGAATACGTACCTTGGTCTGTGTACAGACTGTTGTAGATGTCATTGTTCTTGGTCCTGTTCTATCTGATATTACATGCTGCTCCAGTGTATGGTACCCTATTGGCTCACATGTTTGTAGGGCCAAACACACACATGTCCCATACCACAGACAGGCATTGGACCGCACTGTGTCATGACCCAGTATATGTAGGGTTAGTGTGCGAGTGGCACATATGAGGATGGTGTTGATCAGAAAGTCCATATAGTGTAATATTAAGCTTGTGCACCATATGTGGTTTGGCTGTGTTCACATTGGTTGTGGGTATGCACTTTCACACAGGTGTCTGTTACTCTGTGCTGTGACATGTCTGTAGAGCCTGTTATATTTCCAGGTACATGTGTATTCCCCTATACAAAATGTAGGCAAGTTTTGTGGCAGTCTGGTTGTAGTTTGCACAGTGCTTTGTTCCATGCTGAGCAGCATAGTGTAATTACCCAGTGTGATGTCACACATCACATGATTTCATGATACTTTAAATTAAAGGTATAAAATCATACCATAAAAATAAAAAACTGTCTTGTTTTCCGAACAGCTTAGAATGTCAAAGTTTCATAAAAAATGTCTTAATATAAAAACATCATCATATTATGATTTGAATGTTATTTTAGTGCTAAAAACATTTAATATCAATGCATTATTTCAGACAAGGGGCTCTGTCTGCTACCAAACTGATCTGCCACAATGACTCCTTGCATTCTAAAATCAAGTCAGTGTTCCCTATATAATCCAATTGTTGAACATAATCTATGACTGAAAAAGTGGACTTTTTAAAGTTCACACAGTGAATAGCATGCCTAGCTAAAGCATTGGTAAAGTCCTTTTTCTTAATAGCAAGTGTATGCTCATATATTCTACGCTTCAAACATCTAATGGTTTTTCCTATGTAGTAACTAGGACAAGAGTCAAATACTGCCACATTAACTATGTTTGTACTCTCACAGGTAAACCGTCTGTGGACCCAAATAGTCCTTTTAAGATGTAGAATAAATGTACTAGATGTATTGCTTATGTACCTACATTGTTTTCACTTCCTAGAGGAGAAAGTACCACAAACACTATTCACATCAATCAATGCTACAGTGCCCCCCAATTTTCCAAAATATTTTTGATGTTCTTAATTTTCTTATAGGTGAACTTGGGTTCTACATCTACTACCTGTATGAGTTCCCTATACCACATCAAAACCTTCCAATTGTCCTTAATTATGTGTTTGATGACACCCATCTCATTGACAATGGGATTGGGGAAAGAAATGGTAAACACTGTGTTGTCCTCCTTTTTCCTGTTGTTACTTACATCACTAACCCCCCTAATGATGGGTTTGGCAGCGTTTTGTCTCAGAATAAACACTTCCTTATGTATATTGGTTAACCAAGCCTGGTCATACCCTCTTTGTTCAAAAAAAATGTGTCAGCATGATGACCTCTTGAAAAAAAGTGCCATCATCAGATGTGCGTCTACTGAGGCAAATAAATTGCCCCTTAATCACCCCTTTCTTCATATGTCTAGGGTGTAAGCTATCTCTGCGCAAATATTGGTTGACAAAAATATCTTTCCTATAAATCTTACTCACAAAAGTGTTACTGAACATATCAAAAGCCAGATGTATATCCAAAAAATTAATGGACCTACCAAAACTTCCCACAGAAAATTCCCAAAAATCAGTGGTGTGATTTAAGTCCCTAAAAAAGGACTAAAATTCACTCTCATCACCAGTCCACAGAAATATCAAATCATCAATAAATCTTTGATATAAAATAATGTGGGACTTCTGTGGATGTACACACAAATATCTCTCCTCCCACATGACCATTACAAGGTTGGCAAAAGATGGAGCCACCCTTGCCCCCATAGCCACCTCTGAGGTCTGCTTATAATATCTTTGGTTGAACTCAAAAATTTATTGTCAAAAACTATACCCATAAGCCTGCAAACCATCTCTATTTTACTGTGTGTAAAGCCAGTGTACCCACTGAGATAATCTCTCAGATATTCTATACCAACATCTTGATGAAACAGGGGTCAACATGATGAATATGATTGTAACACATTATTTAAAATAGATTGACACAGTCAAAGAAAATATGGCAAATTTAGACAATAAAATTAAGGGACATTGTTGTTTCAATGTACTTCCTGACTTATATAGTAGCACTGGGGCCAAAGCTGACTGGCACAGAGCCTCCATAGTTACAAGGAAGCAGTCCAAACTGCAGAGGGATCTTTTGGCCTATGCCAAAAAAGAGACCTACCCTTTGCAATGTCAGTGGGCCTTTCAGGAGAACACTATCAATACCAATGCAACTAAAAACAACAACATCACACAGGGTGAGGTGAATGATAATGGAAGTAGAAACAATAATAGTATGACCACTAATAATAACAACAATGTCCCTAATAACAAAAACAGTAACAACAACAGTAACACAGTTCAGCAAGTTTCAACGGGGTCTGACAATAATAATCCAACATTTTCTAAAGTGGTTTCATCTACAAATAACCCCCATGGATCAGGTCCTTTTTTGGTGGACCAAGGGGGCAACAAACAGACTCCTAGCTGGTCAAACTAGGCTCAGAACAAGACAAAAATGAGGGGAAGAAACAGAAAGAAAAACCAAATGTTTCAGACTTTGAAATTCGCATTTTGAATTTGTCAAACAGTTGTTGTTTTGTCTTTCAGCTTTTCCCGGTTAGGGGTCGCCACAGTGGAACTCTGGTCCACTTATGATTGGCAGTAGATTTTTACGTGCCGAGTTGCCGGCCCTGACGCACAACCTTCAACGAAGGTACGTCCATTCACGCATGTCTCCACACAGAAGACGCTCTAACTGAGAATCGAACAGGAAAACATTTTACTATAAGGTGACAACGCTACCGCTTTGTCAAACAGTGGGCCGGATTCACAAAGGCTTGCACGGAGTCTGAGTAGAGTAAGACTCCATGCAGCCATCATGTCCGATGAGCGATCCAAGAACAGCCTGTAGGGTCATGTAAGAGAGCTCCTAAAACGGCTCTTACACGGACAGGGTGGGATATGCAAATTACCTCAATTGCAGGCGAAAGGCATGCAAATGAGGTAGATTTGCGATTCAGGAAACCTGAACATGTCTGAGTAAGAGCAGTGTTATTTGCAGAAATGTACTCAGTTGACAACTGAGTACCATTCTGCAAATAGCAAAACAGAGCCATGACAGCTCCAAATAAAGGTTGCATCCAGTGCAGGAAGCATGCCAATGGCCAAATATACGGCCATTGGAAATATTTCCTGATGCAATATGAAAATAAAAATATTTTTTTTCCACAGATTTCCGATGTTTAAGCTTAGCGCAGCACCTCGCAAACGGGCTGCGCTCTAAAACCCAGAATACTAAAAATTAAAACCCACAAATGTGGATTTTTTTGAAATTGTTAATGTACAATGCAAGGGAATGGCAGGCTGAAGACAACATGGCTACCGAGTAGAGGTTGCTAAGGGGAGAAGCTCAGTCTAAGACATGTAACCAAGCATTAGTAGGCAATCCTATGTAAATGAGTGTTAGGATAGTGAATCGCAAGTTTACATAGCAAATGAGCACAGTCAGTGGAGTGTAGGAGTAGGATATGGGGAGTAACAGAGTAGAAGATAGGTGACATCATGAGGGAGGTATGTATGAAAGAAGTGAAGCTCATTAGAGCAGAGTGTCATGTGTCAGCTGTCATTTATACATCATGGAAAGAGGTGTGTCAACAGGTAGGCTAGGGAAAGCCAAGAAATGGAAGGTGTATGGTGTGGATAACACCAAAGTTTCTTGCTGAATGGGTATGCACGCATGTGCGCGAGTGTAAACCCAAGTAAGACAGAGTGCGCACGTGTAAGCATGAGTGCATGCGTTTAAGCCGGAGTAAGCATGTATAAGGCTGTTTAAAGAGTTGTAAGCACGTTTGCGCTGGTGTGCATGCATTTTAACCTGAATAAGCAAGTTTTAGTCCATGTAAGCATGTGTGCACGTGTGTTAGCTGCTGTGTGCATATTTGCACTTGTGTGCGCGGCGCTCCCCCCCTGAGGAAACAGAAAGGAAAAAGGAAGCACAACAAATAGTAGGAAGCTACCAGGGAGTACTAGCAGAGCTAGCAGGTGAAAACAATCAGAATCAGGCAATTACACAGGCAGTACACTAGCCCAGCCCAGCCTAGCACTTAAAACTCTACAAACAACAGTCCAGTATGTTTCTCACAACAGACACTGCAGTAAGCTAATAGAAGTGAAAACTGAAAAAGCTTTACTGAGACAAAGAAATGTTAGGGGCTGCCATCGCTGTTATAAGGCGACATATGCAACATGCTGAGGGTGGTGACAATGGAAATGCTGCTGGACAACCCACAGTGAGGATACGGAGAAGAGCAGGCCCAGGGTAACCTACCAGGGGCTACATGAGCTGGAGATAGTGGAGTGCTATAGAGTGGACAGAGACCTCCTGCAGCAGATTGTTGAGCTGTGCAGGCCACGCCTCACACACAGAACCAACAGAGGGGAACCCATCCCAGTGGAAACCAAGGTATGTGTTGGCCTAAGAATATTAGCAACAGGTACCTTCCAGAGACCAACTGGTGATATGATGGGGATATCACAGGCATCAGCATCCAGGGTACTACACCAGTTCCTGGATGCCATGTCAGCACATGCCGGTGATCATGTATATTTCCCCAATTACCGTGAGGTATTGGCCAGCAATATGTGTCTCTTCCAGCAAATAGTGGAATACCCTGAGGTAGTGGGTGCAATAGACTGCACGCACATATGCATCAAAGCACCAGCCGGCGAGCAGGGTAGGGTCTACTTCAACTGCAAGGGCTTCCCCTCCATCAACTGCCAGGACGTGTGTGATACCCAGGGCATAATACTGAATGTATGTGCAGGCTGCCCTGGAAGCTACCATGATTCCCATATCTGGCATCTGACACAGCTGTACCAGACATTTGCCAATGGGGACATCCCACATGGCACCTAGTGGGGGATGCTGGCTATGCACTGGAGCCGTGGCTGATGACACCCATCAGAAACGCACACACACCTGAACAGAAACGCCATAATGAGGCACACGCACAAACACGTAATGTAATAGAGCATGTGTTTGGGCTGCTCAAGTCATGGCTCCGGTGCCTGGACACATCTGGTGGAGCCTTGCAGTACTCACCAACTGCATGTACCCAAATTGTCATGGTATGTGCTATGCTACATAATATGATCCTGCGAAAACAGCTGCAGCAGGACCAGCATAGGACTGGGCCAAACAGCCCCCCACCATTGCCAAGGCCATCGCAGGCAGAGCGTAACTCGGAGGAGGAACAACCTGAGCCTGCCCCAGTAGGCAGGAGGAAGAATGCCCAGTATGCTTTGGCCTTGGCAAAGAGGCAACGCATAGCACATACACTGGCTCAGTAGGAGCTCTGGAAATGATACCTCTCTCCAACTCGCACATATAGTAAAAGAGATGCCTAAGTTGACACTACCTGCTTTCAAACATGTGCAGGGAGTGTAGTATGTGCATCCAACATAGGCAGCCCTGCAGCACCACCTAAGGCATGATTGCCATGTGTTAAGCAATATAAAGCAGTGCTAAACAGCATTAACCACCATGTTGTATATGCAAACAAAATCGCACACACCAACTAGCACAACTGTGGTCAATGTTCAGTAATATTGGGCAACGTCCAGCAATGTTGGTGAATATTGAGCAATGTCGGACAAGCCTGGTCTAAGTAGGGCATAGCTGAACAAAAGCCAACATGCTCATATTTGCTTAACAGGCCCTTAAGCAGTCTGGTCTGCTCACTATGAAAATATAAAGCAGTGATGGGCCTCGAACCCAGGATACTGTGCACTATAGCCAAAGTACTGAACCACTAAACCATGACAGTATTGCAGTGGTCCACCTGTATGAAGGAATGTTGATAAGTCTATACAAAGTATTTCATGGAAACTCTGCAGGCACAGCATTATCCTTGTCGAGTTATCACACAAAGGTGAGTCCTGCAGTGAGAACAGAACCTGACTTCCAACACACAGAGTATAAATGTTAATATTGGTCATGTTCGCACACATCAACAAATGTAGTGGACCTCAGATAGCAACATACTGAAGGGTCACACTGGGCATGCTCACACACTTGAATAAATGAGACAAATGTCAGGCAACAAAACACGGAATGGCAGAACTGGGCATACTCACACACTTAGGCCATGTCTGAGTACAGCAGTAGGCCACGCATATCTGGCAGTTGCATGTGTTAATCCAGGAACCTGTCACTATACAGCAATCCACCCTGTGCACACAGTTATATGACAACAGACACATCTATAATATAGTGGAACCCTGTCATAATCAAATATGTTCTGCAGATACCGAAGTTGTTCATAGAAACTGGTAAAGCAAAGATGATAAAGACCTGCAAACAGTATCAGCAATAAACATTGTGCATCTTGAACATTAGCATAGGTTCAGCGGTCGATACTAGGCTATCTGCCCTAGGGCATGTACAAGCCTAGCCAGAGTGTGTTTGGCATTTGCAACCCTGTTAGATTACTACACTGTGTGTGTGAATAGTAGGTCACACAAGATAGCCCATGTACGTTTAGGCTAGTGTGTCTCTGTCTAGCAGGGACACAGAAGATATCCCAGGGGTAAACATACGATCACCCATACAGTCGTCAAAATGTCTCCAGTAGGTGGTCAGTTGATGGCTCTGCCTATGTGAAACTGGGATTACATTCTGGAGTGAGTGGAGCCTCTGGGATAAGAATCTGTCCCTCCACAATGTCCTATTAACATCTGTGCTGAGGTATACGTCCCTGGAGTGTGTAGCTCCAAGGGAGTCGGATATCCTGAGGTGGAGCATGTCCAGTAATTCTGGGTTGGGTATATCTGTAAACAACAGGCACACATCATATCTGAGTAGGTGGTAAGCAACTGAGTAGAGCTGGACTTACTGCATCTGAACTATGCAGGGCATCTGTGTGAGTCCCTAGATCTGCTTGGTGAGGAACTTCTGTGGCCAGTACAGTTGCTGCAGGTGTCTGGTAAGGTACACCCCAAATGTGGCATTGTAACCAAGCATGGATGTGATGAGTATAGGGGCACAATGACCTCACTCGATCTAGATGTGAAACCATATGGGATAAGGTGGCCCACATAGAAGGTGTGTCCAACCACTTTGGCAACGTGAAAGTCAAAGGCGACAGTACGAACAAGTCATGTCCCCAAACCCCTAACAACTCCTACCATATGTAATGGAGTACTACCTATGTGGTAATGTGTGGGCATGTTATTCCCAAAGGGGATGACTATGCAACTAATGGCATTTAGCTGTAGGCCATGGCTCGGGCACCAGTCATCCATCTCTGTGAGACCCTGTTTGAGTATGCATGTGGCAGCTGGAGAGTTGATCAAGGCACCCAGTTTGCAGTCAAGTGCAAACATGTTCAGCCATATTCCCCCTGTGGTAGCCTGTACGTAAGACAAATATATACTGAACAAGAGAGGTCCCAGGACCGAGCCGTGTGGGATGCCATGTGTAACTGGTGTATAGTCAGACATGGCACCTGCAATTCTGACCATGTGGGTGCTATTCCTGATCCAGGTATCACTCCATTGTGTGAGATATGTGTCCATATTGACGCTGGTGAGCCTATGCATAATGGCCCAGTGGGTTATTGTGTTGAAGGGTTTTGCAAGGTTCAGGTAGGCTGTGTGGACAGCCATCCCTATGTCGATGGACCTGTTAGCCATTTAAAGAAAACAAACAGGTTCAAGAGGCAAGATATGCCCACAACAACGCTGAAATGTGTAGGACACAGTGTCTGTAGGTTCCCGATGTCTATGTGTATGAGTCCCATGACAATACGCTCCATAGCTTTGCAGAACAGGCTACATAGGCTTATAGTGCAATATTGTCTGTGGTCCGTTGTGGCACCAACTTTGTGGAGCAGGACCACTGCCGCTGTATGCCATTCCTTGGGTACATATCCTGTGGTAACTCCGATATTGAACAGTGATGCAATGTGAGGGTTGCGTCTGTTATAATGCTCGTATAAGATGCAGGCTGGGACACCATCTGGTCACATTGATACTGTGATGTACGCTTTGGGGAGGGCAGCACTCACCTGTTACTGTGTGATGTCAGGGAGGTTATACTCTGTTGGGATGGATAGTTGCTCCTTAGGGGGTATGGGTGGGAGACATCTGCACTGAACCTGTTTGCCAGGATGTTGGCAATGCCAGTGGGTTCAGGGTAGGTTTAGTCAGTATGCAGTAACTCACATTATATCAGTGAGTGTCCACCCAGGTTCCTGACATAACTGAAGAAGGCTGTGTGATAGTCCTATGTGTCTGTTGCAATTGTCTGGTAGAAGCGGCCCTTAGAAAAGTTCATGAGTGATTGTAGCTGTCTGCTAGTACAGATCACAGATGCCTTCCCAGTCTGGGATTGTGCTCTATCATGTAGTAGCTTCCTCCTGATGTTGTACAGCTTATTAATGGCTGGGGACTACCAGACAGGTCCCCTGCCATTGGAGTAGTGGGTTCTGTTGTTATTTAGGATAGCATAATCCATGCAGTCCACTAGGTGTCCATAGAATGTGTATGTAAAGGATGCAGTAGTGTGAGCGGTATTTGCCACTGTCTCAGGGTCTCTGAAGGATACCATCTTGCTTCGGTGAAGTGAGATGTTGGCTCATGAGAAGTTCACCAAGATTACCCAGGATGGGTGTGTGGAGGGTATATGTATGTCTAGTGAGATACATGTATGTTCTGACCTTACCAATGAGGGGTATTTCACTGGTGTGGAACATAGAGTCCCCATGTTGGTGATGATCAGGTCCAATATGTATTCCCCCTTGTGGCTGTGCTGACTGGTTGTGCCATAGCATATGAGTCCACAAATTGTAGCGACTGTTGGGTGAGGGTGTCGGGGCTTGAGTAGTATCCCCAATCAATATTTGTGTATATGAAGTCACACAATATAATGGTGTTTGTGGAGACCTTCATATTCTCCATAGTTCCCATGAAAGCTGAGTGTGGTTCCTGAGTTTGGGAGTGTGTTCTTTAGCAGGCAACAAACTGAAAGGCAGTATTGCACAATGGTAGTTGTATATGTATGGTCTGTGATGCTTTGTGCAGTGCTACTAACCTGGAGATGTGTGTATCTGTGATGTATATGGATACTCCCCCTAGTTGTGTTGTCTGTTCCAAGTCTTGTTGTCAGACAGCATGGTATGAAACAACCTGGTAGTGCTGGTGTGCATAAGCGAGCCTGAACCAGGCGTCTGTCAGTGCACAGATATTGCTATCCTCCATACTGAGGAGAGTCCTGAGTGGCCACAATATGAGGTTAACACAACTGTTGTTGAGCAGCATTACCCTTAGTTTCATTTAACCCGTAATGTCTATGGAGGTGGGTTTGTCTTATGAGCCCTGCTTAAAAAAGGCACTATGGTGGTAGCAAGAACCTTAGCCAGCATACCGAAGTCCAAGGGTGACAGGTCCAAGCTGTCCATAGTGAAGCTACGTGGCATGTTGAGCATGTCACCATAGGCTGACAGACACTGTATCCCCTATGAATGAAACAAATTTGTTAGGCAACTGTTAAATGTGATGTGTGTCCGTATACTGTGACATCATAATTGGTGGGTGTAAGATGCTAGACAAGGTCAGGGTCATACTGGCCTGGGCTACATGATCAGAGTGTTCCTCCATGTATCATGTCATGTGGTCCAGGGAGTAACGTCTGAGGTTATACACACCAGCATGGACAATGATGGTGCCAGTCTTGTACTTGCTTTGGAGTGACCTGACTGCCTGTGTTATGTGGCAGATCCTGTCACCCAACAGACAGCCCAAAGTGACTATTCCCTTGTTAGGGCTGGTGAGTGGTACGTCAGTGTGTCTGATAATAAGTGTCGCCTATTACAAATGTATTAGGTGTGTTGTTTAGCCCGAAGGGCAGTGACTGTGTGGCACACTGACATTGTGAACTTTGTGATATGTGGGTATTGTAGTGGGGTAGCAGGTGTGTGTGTCTGCTTTGGAGGTCTCTGCTGCTTAGGTAGAGTACATTTACAGCATCCGAGTATGTCTATGTGTGCTAATGTGCTTTGAGTGCTGTTGCTAGAGGATATGTGAGACTGATATGTGGTGTGTGTGGTTACCTTCACCACCTGATAGACTGTGCCAGTCATGGGTCGAGAGAGTTCAGCTCCCTGAATGTCTATATAGGTGCATCTCACACATATATCTGAGTTTGCCGGGAGGAGGAGAGGGTTGTCTGTGTACATGAGGCAGATGTGACATTGTGTCAATATCACAATATCCACCAGCTGGACTGAAGAGTACACACAAAACCGACCCCTGGACATGCCAGGATATTATCATGACATACTCTGTAGCCTGATCACAAAGAATCAGTAGGGTGTTAAGCATGTAAAAGAGTATAACAGGGATTAGTGCTCATGTTTGTTGGTGTTTTGTAAAGAGTAGCTGAGGAGTCCAGACTGAATCATGACACCTCCTTCAGCTATGTCATAAATATCAATGTACACCCATATATGTCCTGAGTCAGGGCCAACTGTACCTGAGTGACAATGCCGACATCATGACAGACAGGCCCATATGTACATACCCATCCCCCACTGACAATAGTCCACATCATCATAACAGGAGATATCACATGTAGAATGGATGAGCAGCTACCCCCACTGCCAAAAACATGGCAGCAGGTGGAATACATTGATTCCCAATATGTGTCATGCACAAACTACAGAACAAACAGATCATGCACCTGAACAGTCTGCTAAGCCTCACCCCCTACACAGGATGTGGAACCGTTGAATGTGTCACAGCTACAGATGGCACTCCCCACAAGTCAAGTCCAGTATGCCTATGAAGTCTGATCTGCAAGGTCATGGAGTCCATCATGGTTGTAGTCATAAACAGAGCTATTGGAAGCTGACATACACACAACCCTACCAACCGTGGTATGTTCATGTGCGGATCATGGTTCCCAAATATGCTAGACTGTTTGCAAGGAAGCCACCCAGGACATACATCAATGAACACATCTACACATGTGTCACATAGACTTTGAATAGCCCTTTATCAACATCCCAGACACATGTAGTATCCACAAAACCAACAAGCTGTGCATAAATATGTGTTGACATATGACGGAATGTCAATGTGTCCACAGATAGATCACACAAGGTAAGGATTCTGAGGTCTTGTTCAAGCTGTTGACACCTGCTGACCCACATGGACCATTCCTGGAATGGCATAAAACAAAGTGTACACGCATCACCATGTCCAGTCTGATAATGTCACCATACTATAAATACAGCAGGAGAAAAGAAACCAGCCAGTAAAGCAAATAGCGCGCCGTGTTAATGCATCTCTCTCTAGTAGCATAACATAGTTAGGTAGGGGTTTGAATCCTCCAAACAATGAGTGTGTGTGTGTGGGGGTGTGTGTATGTGTGCAGTTTTCTTTGAGAGGAGTGCACATTTTGGAGACTGGGAAAACACACTAACAGAAGTACATTCCTCTTTGGAAAGTCTGATGATGTCACCATCCTACAAATACAGCAGGAGAAGGGAAACCAGCCAGTAAAGCAAATAGCACACCGTGTATGTGTGCAGTTTCCTTTGAGAGGTGTCCCCTTTTTGGAGACTGGGAAAACTCACTAAAAGAGGTACATTCCTCTTTGGAAAGACTGATGATGTCACCATCCTACAAATACAGCCGGAGAAAAGAAGCCAGCCAATAAAGCAAATAGCACGCCGTGTTAGTGCATTACTCTCTAGTATCATAACATAGTTAGGTAGGGGTTTGAATCCTGCAATTGCTGACTGTGTGTGCATGTGTGCAGTTTTCTTTGAGAGGAGTGCACATTTTGGAGACTGGGAAAACACACTAACAGAGGTACATTCCTCTTTGGAAAGTCTGATGTCACCATCCTACAAATACAGCAGGAGAAGTAAAACCAGCCAGTAAAGTAAATAGCGCACCGTGTTAATGCGTCTCTCTCTCTCTCTCTCTCTCTCTCTAGTATCATAACATAGCTAGGTAGGGGTTTGAATCCTGCAAGTGCTGACTGTGTGTGTGTCAATGCGGTGTGGTTTTTGCTTTTACTATGGTATGACATAGTATGATTACAACAGTAAGTGCATTGCACACATCAGGTATCTGCGTGGCAAATATATGTGTGTACATGTCCCCTCAATGAGTACATAGGTGTGAAGCCTGCATACTACATGAATACATTTGTTTCCATTGACAGGTTGTGCCGCTGCTTCTCAGATCGTAGGTCACATATGTACGTATGTGACAAAGCCGTCCACTGTTGTGTTCTGTGGCCAAGGTCATCTGTGGCACACACACCCATGACAGTTACTTAAGAGTAGTGTGAGTGAGGGTATATGCCTGGGGTATATGTCAGACATGGTCATACACAACAAAGACTGCCAAGAATGGACAGTCTTTATAGGTGTACGACTGCCTTGTGGATATGCATTCAGGCCTCTAATGTCTTATGTGATACACCTTGGGACTCCACAATACCTATGGATATGTGGATACCAAAGGACACATGACATAACATGAGGCTGTATGTACACATTGGTACCCAACATACATGTTGAGGGCTACCACCTGTGTGGTACTAACAGGATAGTATGTATAGTACATGAGGATGATGATGCCATAGTCGGCTTACTGCTATATAGCATGTATCAGACAACAGGTATCTGTCTGTATGATACCCTTGTGTAGGATATGCGTCCCATCCAGGGAATGCATTGTAGGCCAATCCATGCATTTCCAGGTTTGGATGGACACATCCCTAGTGTGTATGCATGTACCTAAGGGGGCTATATACCAAACAGGTGTGGTCACAGGAATTGGTGGCGGTCATTACCACTGGTTAGTGTTATAGTGTAGCACCGGAAGGATCCAATTGTTACTGGGTTCCCTACTACTGTGTGTCATTTGTCAGGACATTATCCAATGATTGCTTATAGTCATGTTGTTGAGGTTGTGTATACTACCAGACCGCAAATCATTGACAGATATTAATGGTATCACCCACAGCATAGTGTCAACCCATGTCATACACACGTCTACCCATGTTAGTATATAACTGTAGTAGAATGCATACTGGCCATTGAAAGATACTATGAGATGTTAACAATGTGTACGACAGGGTATGCCACACGTCCCATGTGTCCACTATGCACGTACATCCAGACAGTGTGCACCCACCATGTCCACAGATGTACACTTGCTAATCTGTACTGCACACATCACACACGTACTGTCCACTCACTAACACATGCTGGAAACACATTAAACTTCAGCCAAGTGGCACATGGGTGGACAATACATACACTTCAGCCAAGTGGCACATGGGTGGACAATACATACTCAGACCTAACAGTGGTGTAAACAATGCTACATTGACAATCAGAGCTTTGATGCATAATGTCTGCTCAGATATACCTACAAGGATGTAGTTACACTTCCTTGTTGACAACTTGCTATTATTGCTACACTGCTATAGTGTCACCCTGTGCATCAGCACCATGTTAGCCTCTCCCTCCGTCAATGATGCAGATGACAGGAGGCGACACAGGTATCATCATATGCATAGGGCGTTTTGTTGTTTGCCAGAGCCTGACATTGACCCATCCAATCGACATGTCTGTGTGTGTGTGTGTGTGTGTGTGTGTGTGAGGGACAACAGTACAGCATGGGCCAATGTTGATGTAATGTGTGTGTGTATGTGTGAGCCCTAGTTGTTTGGTTAATGTGTGTGTCTGCATGCACACAGCTCCACCATGTGGCTGCCATATATGGTAGTTTGTGGGACAGCCACAGACTGTACCTGCTAGGCTGTACAGATCACTGTCTCCAGCCATGGACACAGTACCTGTGCCTGGCAGGGGTGCTATGGACAGTATTGGGTACCAACCCTGACTGGGTACTGTCATCAGAGGCAGAGGTATGATGACTGGACCCATGTCCCTGCTGGGACTGGCCAGAGCCACGTGCACATGGTCTACTGGGATGGTCAATAGACAGGCCAGTCCCAGGGGGCTGGTACTGCCACTACGGGAGTGGCTGTGAACTGTGGGCCATCTGCGACCACTGCCAGCTGTTGCTGTTGCTGGCATGCGTCCACGTCGACTTCGCAACCATCCTACACGGTCCTGGCTAATGGAAGACATGTTGTGGAGGGCATCTAATGTCTCCCCCCAACGTCTATCAATGACCTTGGTGTAAGTCCGGATGGCACCGGCAAGGTCACGGATGCTGTCATTGATAGTGGTGTAATGTGCCCTCTGCGCCCTAAGTCCCTGCCTGGTGTACCGTTCCATATGTGCCTGAGCCTGCATTACAGCCCGGAACATACTGGTCATCATAAGACCTGTGAGGGTACGCCTGCCAGGGGCAATATGACCTGTGGTGCTCCCCCGGGAACCCCTGGACCTCCACCTATGTGGTACCATTCCGGGTCTACGGCTATGGCTGCTGTGAGGGGATGCAAGTGCCATGGGTACCACACTCTCCTGGTCAATGCCAACTGTATGCTGTCCCTTGCCTATGGCCATTGGTGGTGAGGGATGTATTGACAGTATGAGTGTGCACATAGATGGGGTTGAACGCTGTGTACTGTTGATTGCCAGACCAACGACAGACCCTGTCAAATCTTCCTGTGCCAAAGTACATGTGTCATCCTCACCACTATTCGTGGCAGTGGCTTCAGGTTGCCTGCTGCTTTCGCCAACCCCTAACTCAGCACCTGTGAGAGGAAGACAGGAAACACACTTTACGGTCTGCACATGCACACATGCACACATGGACACATGCACACATGCACACATGAACACTAATACACACCTCACTACAGCACATACACACACATACCAGCAATGCAAAACATACTCTCTAGTGGATGAAGGTGGGTGCCAGTATCACAAGGTAGACAGTCACCACACACGTGTCAGCATGCAGATTATGTGCTGCACAAGACCATGCAGTGCAAGTGTAGATGCCCCTATTAAATGGCAGTATACATGGCTTTAATGCAACTGTGTAGTTGTTCAGTGATTGGCTACACCCTGGAACACAATGTGTACATGGCCACAACATTGCTGTGCAGGTATTATCAGCTTTGCAATGCCCTGTGCACCATCACTCACAAATATACATGCCATGGCTGCATTTGTTATCTGTGTGACACATAGATATCCATGTCTGAGTGCAGTGTCTGCGTCCATAGCAGATAATAGTGGGCACGGGTGTAGCACATGCATGCTATGTACACACACGGTATGTGCGGTGAATGTTGATGTGAAGGAATCCCAATGGCCGACATGGCCAGTGTACAGTGGTTATGGTGAGTGTGGGACATATTGCAGATATGTGGGTGCCAGACATGGCATGGTATGCTACACGACTGCAACATTAAACACCACACATACCCAATATGTGTCAAGTGACCTATACACCCACTAGCATTCCAGGACATATATGTGACACTTTGTGTGGATGGTGACTGCTGTGCATATTGTGTATACTGGCATATGTAAGCACACAGACAACATGCTATGCATATTGTGTATAGGTGCATATGTTTGCACACACACAACACTGAGGTGCAAAGCAATGACTGCTATGAGTAGTACTGTGGTCACTGTAACTGGATGGGGTGTAGTACCCTGTGCCATCATCAACATGCATCTTGTGGTCACTCACAGCTACTAATGTATGCAAGAACACTGCCTAGTATGATGTACCTGAACTTCAGTGCCATGGCTATGTTCACAATTACACAGCCACCTTGTACATGGGTGTGAGGTGCCCAATAGGGAGCATTGCCTAACATGACTGTGTTATGTGTTGCAGAGTGTTGCACAGCCCCATGATAGGCCTCTACCCCTGAGGTACATCATGTGTGTGTGCATGACATGTGGGATACTGAAGTGTGACCTTACAGCGGGTGTGTGGTAATGCCAAATGTAGCATGTTTTCGTGTACTGCGTATGAGAAATATGTTCTGTTGTGTACAGCTGTAGCAACTATGCATATCCAATGTGCAGTACAGTGTTGTCACAATTCTGTCTGCTGCACTGTGCATTGCATGTGAATGAGGCAGCTACTGACTTTACTGAGATGATTGATGTTTCACAGCAAACATGCACAGCATGCATTATGCATAGGTGTGTTACGTGTACATGGCCTACACCTCACCTATGGCATGCACATTTCATTACCAATATTAAAGTGTTAACACACTCACCAGCATGTATTGTCAGCCCTGCTGTCACACCAGAGGGACCTAGAAAAATATGACACAGTTTGTCAGTGGCCACAACTGTGGCATTGCTACTGTGAGTGTGCTAAATGACAGTGGAACAACAGTCAACAGTCACAGGTGTATGGATACTATTCCAAATATCAGTACTGCACACATTAGGCAGCACAACTGCTAAACACACAGTATACATCTCACATATGCATATTCTAACAATACAGGTAATGGTAGTCTACAGCTAGGGCGTATTACCTGCACGCTCCATGTCATCCTGCTGGGTGGCTCCAGCCTCCATGATGACACATGTGTGACGCTGTTGCTGCTGTAGGCCAGGAGCCACCACCCTTAGGAGCAGCTCCTCCACTCTGGTGAGGGGGGATGTATGGCCGCCCCACCACCTGTGGCAAGCTGTTGCCTATGGATATCAGATGCATGCTGCCAGACATGTCTAATTAAATCACTGCAGTGTTGGCGTACCTGCTCATATGTCCAGTTATGCATGTCTATGTCATTTACCTGGCAAACAAGGTCTTGCCACAGTGCAGTACGGTCATGCTGGTGCTGGCTGGCTCTGGAAAAAAGCAGGTTATAGTGCTGCACCAGGCTGTTCAGAATTTCCTGCTCCTCCGCAGCTGAATACAATGGGTTTCATTGATGAGACATAACCCTGGAAGACAATTGAACGATATGTGTGAGCATGTCATGTGGCACACTTAACATTATGAAGTACAGATATCACTTAACTGCCATATAAAGCATCTGTCTGCCTATCAGAGGATACACACATTCAATACCACATATCAGTGCTCAGCCCACAACTGGCTGACAGTGCCTGCAACACTCCATATAACACACCAGTATACACCAGTAGTCGGCACACTGTTTGGGATACAATGCACAACCTCGCCCCGGGGGTATATATCAAGCTAATGCATGAAGAAATATGTCATCCAATGCAATGAATGTCATGTACATATACAGTATTACCAGTAAACCACACTAGTCTTTGATGCCATACCCCTACCTGACATATGTGCACGGTTGTTGATATTGCTGGCATACTGCTGTAACAGAGTATGCATGTTGCTAGGTACACACACATACCCTGTAACACACATGTCATTGCGGGCATGGTACAGGCATCATTAAACACACATCGGACATACATACGACACACAGATGTATGCCGACACAGATGAGCTTTACCTGTGTACCTTATAGTACTGTGTGCCCCTACTTACAGATACCTATGCCTGTGGTATGTAATCTGTGCAGACTACAGGAAACACACAAGACAGTGTTACCAGGGACTGTGAACATACACCATACTGTGCTGTTTAGGCCTACAGCTTCAGGTAGTACAACAGTTCATATGTGAGCTGGAGTCACCAGAAGTACCACTTACTGAGCATACATGTATTGCTTCAGCCTACATTGGGACACCACAGTCGTACACAAGGAACTACGTCACAACATATGCCATCCTACTATGTCTGCATCCCAATAACTGACACATCTTTCTCCGGCCTCACACCTAGGACACAAACTACCATGACAGACACAACCTCACACTAAGCTATCACACCTTTACAAACCTTGCACACAGTCACTGTCGCACTCATTCCACCTCACATAGCAGGTATTGCACTGAGTACATGTGTGTGTGCATTGTGTCATAGGTAGGTAATACGCTATTGGCCCTAGGGCATAGAGCAGCCTAGCCATATGCTACCCTGGCCTTTGACACACATGTAATGTGATTTCACTTGCTCCTGTCAACCAGATACACAGAGGTGACTCCCAAGGCATATTACCTATCTCCAAAACAATCATCAGGGGTATGTATGACATCTTCTAATGAGGAGCCTTGTTTGTTCATGCTGGGTGGTTTAGTCCAGAGTATGGCATATTTGTGGATAGGAACCTGTACCTCCAGCATGTGCTGTTTAGTGAGGTGACAAGGATTAGGGCCCTAGGTCATGTAGCCCAGAGGGATTGTGAGGTGTTGTCATGGTGGTTGGCCGACTGCTATGGGTGTGACATACCTCTGTATGTCCGGCAGTGGTAACCTCTGGGTGGGCGGTATGCAACACACTCTAGCTGTGGTTTGTGAGTCAGTCTGCATAGGGCATGTGTTTGAGGGCAGTATTACTCTTTGTTAGGTATGTCTGTGGCCTTTCCACTTGCTGTAGTTGTCATGTGAGGTACATACCACATGGGGCATTGTGATGAGTAGAGGGGAACACTTACCTATATTTCCCTAGATGACACAACTTTTGTGATGACACATACCATGTAGACAAATTACATTACTACTGTTGTCACTGTGATTATCAAAGGGGAGCCTACTTCCACCTGTGTCCTATGTACCCTTCTGACACCATCAGTGTTAGGCAGGCTACCACCTATGTGGCAGTTACTGCGTAAGGTGTTTTGGAATGGGGTATGGCACTGCGGTATCAACACTGGTGTTCAGTCCATGCCTTGGACAACAGGCACCTGTTGCAGTACATATGACCCAGTGTCTCCCTCACTCTCTCTTATATATATATATATATATATATATATATATATACACATACATACATATATACATATCTATCCTTATCCGTATCTATCCATATCTATCTATACATATCCATACATATCCATATATATCTATATCTATATATATCTACATATATCCATATATATCTATATATATCCATATATATATCGATATATATATTTACCCATATATATCCATATATATCTAAATATATCCATATATATATGTAGATATCTATACACACATATGTATATATACACGTATATATACACATACATGTAAACATCCATTGCTGCAAATATAGCTGCACATATACGCACATATACTGCCCACCTTTCATGGTGGGGATGTCAATTATGCAACAGTTGTGAGACATATGGTTATGTAATACTATTGCTCAATGTTGTGCAGAATACATTCTGCTGTCCTCAGGCCATATAGCTGTTGCAGGCCTCTCAGCCTGTAACTCAGTCCCACAGTGCTTAATATCACATGACATATACCAGCACTGCTTGCTTTCTGCAATGCCACACACTACAACCTTCATACATATGTGCACATAGCAGCCTTCAACAACATACTTATGTCCAGCTTCACTAACTGTTGCAGTATGTCCCTTGCCCTATGCAAATGTGCATGTACATATAGATATGGACTGCTGCCACGTATGGATGATTCACAGTATGTAGAGTACACTTCAGATACATCTTTCAGATGTCACCAAATACATATCTGTTACATACCTTTTGTATTCCTCACCTCCGTCTGTTGTAGGTGTTGTTTTTTTTTTTTTTTTTTTGGTTTTGTTTGCTATGTGTGTTGCTGTTTGTTTTCAGCATCTGTCTCCTTCTGCCTGTTTGTGTCTGTCTGTCTCTGTCTGTCTCTCTCTCTCACTCGTGCTCTCTCTCTCCCAGTTGTTGCAGTGATATTATTGCATGTGTGGACAGCAGATACAGGCTGCTTTTCTAGGTATCTGCACATGTGCATGTGATGCCCTCTGCTCCAATTGTTGGCCACCATTTAGTAATTGCATGCAGCCTGCTGTGTGGTAATTGCAGTTCTCACTGTGATTTCAGGACACTGCTATAAAATGATAGGTTAGGTAGGCGTAGCCCTTTCAGTTTTGCAAGGTGGGGACCATGCTTGTTTTCTGTGGACACTGTTATCTCAGTCAGAAGGTTGGTATATGTCTCATATCTGAAGCTGGGTTGTAGCCAGTGAAATGCATGTTGTACAAATACCTGACTGTTGCTTCTTCCAGTACACTCTTCTCAGTGTGTAGGTTTACTCACACCTCCTAATGCTAACACTGGATACATGGGAGTATGTACTTTCTTTTTGAATTAGAGAATTAACTGGCATACAACAGTAGTTATTGCGATGTATTCCTATGGCTTTCCTATTTTCCCTTTACATTCACTCATTGTAATGCATGTTATATTTCTTTCAGCACCAAGTTATTGTATAGCTGCTGTGGCTTAATGGTACTGGGGAGACTGGGCAGGAGTCCAAGGTGTGGGGCTTGAGACTGACAAGGGTATTTTATTTTGTTGCTGAGCAGTACAAGGGCCCTGTCATACAGAGTGACTAAGGCACTTTTAAGCAGTTGTAAGCGGGTTTGCGCAGGTTTGCGTGATGCTTAGCAATGCTAAGCTAAGCTTAGCTTATTTTATTTTAGCAATACTAAGCCAGGCTTGGCTTAGCTTATCACATCTTAGCAATGCTAAGCTAAGCGCACACATGCGCACACTGGTGCAAACCTGCTTACTACTGTTTACAAATGCTCACTCCCGCTAACCCCTGCGCTCATTTCTTTGACAGAAAAGTAAATGGGGAGATAGGAATGTGGTGATAAAGGGTGCACAAAGAGGGGAAGACAGTAGGGAAACCAGCTCGGGATGTACAGGATGGGTGTGGAGAGGGTCCATAGCTGCCCATTTCTTTACCAGCAACAGCTGTGCATATGCAATACATTAGGAGGGATTTTTGAAACCTTCCACCCCTGAGAGCGGGGTGAGGACAACTAAGTATGTTGTACAACCAATTAGGAATATCAGGCACATGCACTGTTTGTGAACTGCTACACTGTCATTAGTACGTTACTCACTTCTGAACAGTTTGTGGTTTGTTTGTGTTGACATTAGCACAGTCTGCTCAGGACAACTGGACATATTTCATTACTGTGTATGCCTACCTACACCCTTGGTTGTGCCTGACTACACGGGTATATAGTACCTTTGGGTACGGGTGCAGAAGTGCAGAGTGCATTATTTATTATCGTGTGATGTTTATCTTACTGAACATGCAGAGTTGCTGTGTACCTGTAAGTCTATAAAGGCTAGTAGTCTGTCTGAGTAGCTCCCACCTGTGGACATATCCAGATGGTAGACAGAGGTCAGCCTAGTATTCTTTGACTGTGCACCACATCAGTCTTTTCAGCACCTCAACAATGGCATTGTCACAGGTGGTTGCTAGCAGTACATGGCTACATCCTTTGATATTTCTGTGTTGTACTTCTACATAAGGGCATGCTTGTGGGATTCATTCTACAGCTATTTGCAGAGTGTGTAACAGCAGACAAGCTGATATGCCTGTGTGTTTCTGACTCTTCCAGGCCTCAGATACTCTCAGGTATATATTTGAACAGCCTCAGGGAAAGGTACATATAACTGGGATACACCTGTGATATATTTCAGACATTTTGCAGTTCAGACTTTGGGGGATTCAGAGCATATGTATTACTACACCTTTTCTGATGTGCAAGCAGTGTCTACTCTCACTTATTGACATTTGTCATAAAGTGAGATTCCCCACCTTTCTGCCTACTGTTAGTACATTCACAGGGAGTCAGAGGGGAACAGCTAACATTTGTTTACAAATCAGGGTCATCACTGTAGATCAGTCACTGTTGGGAGGTCTGGCCTGTGACCTATGCAAATATGCCAGTGTTTATCCTGCTCTGATACTGTGTGGGGTTTGTAAGGTGCTACTGTAACATTATTCCCTACTAGCATGGCTGATTCTCTTTTCACAATCATGTCATGCAATTCCACAATACCTGCTGGTTAAGGCCCACAGAACAAGATTTGTGTTATGCCATTCCTATTTTCCCTTTACATTCACTCATGGTAATGCATGATATATTGCTTTTAGCAGTAATTTACTGTATATCTGCTGTGGTGTAGTGGTACTTCATGCAGACGGGTGAGTCCAATGTCCTGGGTTCAAGACTGACAAGGTTTTTTATTTTGCTGCTGAGCAGTACAAGGGCCTTGTCATACAGAGTGACTAAGGCACTTTTAAGCAGTTGTAAGCGGGTTTTTTGTGGGTTTGCCCAATGCTTAGCAATGCTTAGCTAAGAGCACACAAGCTCACACTCGTGCACCTCCGCTAACTACTGCTTAAAAGTGCTTACTCCCGCTAACCCCCGTGCTAATTTCTTTTAAAGAAAAGAAAATGGGGAGATAGGAAAGTGGTGAAAAAGGGGGCACAAAGAGGGAAAGACAGTAGGCAAACCAGCTCGGGATGTGCAGGATGGGTGTAGGGAAGGTCCATAGCTGCCCATTTCTTTACCAGCAACAGCTGTGCATATGTTTGAAATTTGGTGTGAAATTTGAAACCTTCCACCCCTGAGAGAGTGGTGAGGACAACAAAATATGTTGTACTGCCAATTAGAATTATCAGTTTACATGTCCAGCGGACATGTGTGCGAATTGGGCGGCTATGTATGGGGCTAATCTTTTTGTGGGAACAGATTGCCCTTTTTTTTTTTTTTTCAGGTGAGAGTGGAATGTGAGGATGAGGAAGTAGGTATATTTGGGGAGGTAGGTTGGGGAGGTAAACAGACATGACAAACAAGACACATACAGGGGTGGAGTTTGACACATGGAGTGGGTGAACCCAACTGATGGGGAAGGATGTTTGGAAATCGCAAGCCCATGAGCCCACAGATGGTAACAGTGGAACTGAGATCCCCACCCATGGGCAGTCACCACTGCACCTTCATAGCCCCGAGGGTGGCTGTGCTGAGGGCTGTGTAGGATGGGCAGGCTCACCCAAGAGACGCGCCACTCTCGCCTCGAGCTGGCATAGGGGATCAGCGACTGAACGCTGGATCTCCCTACGCACCACAGCCCGGATCTTAGCAAGGGTGACAGGTGGCCCTCCTCCGCCCACGCTTGCATGGGGGGATGAGCCCCATCCCCTGCAGCGCTTCCACCCAAAGGTGGCACAGGACCAATGGAGGAGGGGAGCCCGGGCTGGGCACCAGAGCCGCTGGTGCCAGGTGCACTCGCCAACTGAGGAGGGACAGGTGGGTCCACTGGGACTGGCCTTCCCATACGTTCTGTGATTAGGTGTGTTTAATTACAACATAAACAACAGCATTCTAGATTAGTTGTAACAGCATGCAGTAATATTCCCATTAACCCAACACACCAAGGTTCCAACAGTTGAACAGCAAGCATAACACATGCATATATTGAACGACAGTGGATATTCCAACAGCATGCAGGGATGTTTGGTAGCAACAGGCCACCATGAACGTGGTATTTGAAAAGGGCACATGCATCAACATCAATGCAAATATTTATAAAACAATAGGACATATGTCCCAACAAATATTTAAGATTACACATACCCATTGAGGTGTTGAATTGCATGGTTTATGCACATACGGTAGGGTGTAGAAAAAACCTCGGTTAACATCTTATAATGACCTTTTAGTCTACACTACATTCCCAGTGACTGCAAGTGTATATCCCCTACCTGTATTATTACACTTGCCACCATACATTAGGTTGTGTCATGGGTTTGGCTAGTTCAATATATGCTTGACCTATATCTGACATACTAACTGTCCAGGATGCAGATGTTACTGCTACATATTTCTTGTTTGCATTTATATTTCTTTATCTACATATCTGGAATGTTTTCACATGACATTTTCACTTTGATTTGTACAGAACCCTGCATTTCTTGACACACACTCACATTTCTGGTGAATAATTACATGTTACACGTGTGCCAGGTTTACTTATTCATGCCAGCCAGTAACTGACTATTGTGGACTGTATATATGTTTCCCAGCTACTAGCACTTCCATCACCCACTTTATATGAGACTGCATAACCCTGGGTTGCCAGCACATTTTCAAACAGTACTGTTTATATAATGCAAGGGTACAATAACATTTCAGACTTTGTGACACAGACACACTCTGGGTTTTAGACCTTTATTAATGACATTGCACACTTTTCCACATGCTCACTCCTTTATTTGTTTTACCGGTGTTTATGGCAGACATGTTCAAGACATATTATACCTTTATTAATAGGTTAGAACAATCTTTTTTCAGGCTCACTCACTTATGTTATATGACAGTGCCTGCAGGGATATTATTCCAAACATATGTTACCTTTCTTAATGGGTTACTACACTCTTTTTCTGCCTCTCTGACATTTTTATCTGACAGTACATGCAGAGGACTTATTCAGGCAATTCTATGGCTGTTTTATTGGACTAAAACACTTTCTTTCATGCTCTCTCCTATATTTTATATAACAATACATGCAGAATAATCACTAACCTGCCTGGTGGTGCAGCCTTAGCAGCCTATCAGTATAGGCTTGCTGATTCGCAGCACGGTCACCTGCAGCTGTAAAGTAAATGAAGGGATATTGAAACATACCTATCCATTATACATACTCCATTATCAATTCTTACATACTGCATTCCATGGCTACATACTCAGTTGTGGGGCATTCTGCATCCCACGGGCCTCCTGTATCCACTGGTTCAGGCAGTCCTGCTTTTGTCTCTTCAGGTCTGCATGGTGGTGATGGACCTGCTCACCAGTCCAAGGAACACCTGTGGCACTGGTGAGGTCAAGAGCTAACCGGTTCAAAGCCCCTGCCTTGTACTCCATCCCTTGGAACTGGCCCTGCAAGAGTCTTGTCTCGTGATGGTGGACAAGGAGCCAAACCATGTATTTAGACTCCTCAATGCCCCAACGTTGCACTCAGAAGCGTGAACCCTCTCCTGCACCTGACATTCTGACTGCAAATGTGAGCTACAATCAGTTATGGCGAGTATTCCCGCCTATGGGGCTTAAATATGCCGCATTTCCCACACTTTTTTGTGATTGGCCGTTTTGTAAAATTCTCGGCTGACTGCAGACCTGCTTAGTAATGGTTAAACTACCATTCGTAAGTTTATGAATGTTAATAGTGGCTGCTTCCCCTATGTTGTTATGGCTTAGTGGTTCTGTACTTTGATTATGATGCAAAGGGTCCTGGGTTCGAACCTTGTCATTCTTTTATTTTAATACTGTCTAGACAGGCTAGGGGGTGTGGCTGCGTTTAAGCAACTTAGCTCTACGTTGCTCCCAGGTGCCCTGGTTGGCACGGTGCGCACGTCCGCGCAAACACATTGCGCTGGGTAAAGCACTTTTAAACTTTGGGCAACTCTATTGCGCTGGGTAAAGTGCTATTACACTATGGGCAACTCTGTTTAGCTGGGTGAAGTGCTATTAAACTATGGGCAACTATGTTTAGCTGGGTAAAGCACTATTAAACTATGGGCACCTCTGTTTAGTTGGGTAAAGCGCTATTAAACTATGGGCACCTGTGTTTAGCTGTGTAAAGCATTGCTTAACACCAGGCTATTATATATCTGGGTCCTTTAAAAATATATATTTAGTTCACTGATACATTGGCCATGTCACTGCTTTTAATAAAATTTTAATCATATATGTCTGGTATTATTTCAAATACTGATTTAAAACATAAATAAGAAAGGGAGTGGTGGGACTCGAACCATGAATGCTTTCTCTATGTGCATACGCTTTAACATTACGCTATTGCAATTTGGTGTGATTTGCATAAACATTCTTTCTTATGCTCTTCCATGTCAGAATTGCTAACTCTAGCTAAGCAATGGGCACACCCGCGCACACACGCGCAAATACGGGCAGCTATATCATGGATTTAAAAAAAAGTAATAATTATTTACTTTATATAAGTGTGATGGGGGTTTACAGTGTCAAGGAGTGTGGTGTTGGGTGCAAGCACATTTGAGCGAACTCGCTGTTGTGTGTTGACATTATGCTTTTTAAAACCTTGCAGGGGCGTGCACATTTAGACTGCTCGGCAGTGGGACACGCCCCCTGCTTTCCTACTCAGTCCGTGTAAGAGTTATGGTTGAGTCAGCGTGCCCTCATGAATATTCATGGCACTCTGACATCAAACCGTTCAACTGCAGCCTCTGAGTAAGACTTATTAAGTCTTACACGGAGGATTCGTGAATCCGGGGGAGTGTTTTATCTAATTATGTGATTTCTGTCTTGAAAAAAGGTTTTTCCTACATACCAAGTAGTTCTGTTAATATTATCAGACTGTTAGTTGATTTCAAACTTTTTTAAAGAAAATGTAACCTTCGTTATCTACTGCATGATTTAAATGTAGACAAACAAGATGTTTGTAACAAATTTAAAAAGAACAGCACATACAACCCCCCTTGTGCAACACCTTGCAAGTGTTTGGTGACGTGTGAACTGGACATGAGGAATATTGTAAAGGACACCCACATGCATAACCTCACTGTGGAAGAACACCAGGCACTGTGTATTTTAAGTAAAAATAAAGACTAGAGTAATGAGAGCTGATAAGGGTGGTATGATGATGATTATGTGTACTGAAGATTATGTTAAAAACATTGAAGACATGTTGGTAAATGACACAGCTTATTCTGTTGTAGATAAGAATGTAATTAACAGCAGTGTTTTGAGAATAAACACTGATCTTTTTTACATGTTTTGCCAGGGTAGTTTAGATCATGACACATATGAATATTTGTTAGTGGAACATCCCAGTAAGGGCATTTCTTTGGATACCCAAAGTATGCAAATCAGAAACAAATCTGCCCTTTAGGCCCATTATTTCAGCCAAGAGAATCAAGACAGAAAATATTTCTTTATGGCTGGATTACATACTTAATCCTATAATGCAAAAATCAAAGTCGTACCTTAGGGACTCCTGCCACCTTTTGGAAATTTTGAGGGACATTAACCTCGCCCATGGTGATTTTTATTTTGCGTCTCTAGACATTAAATCACTGTACACATGTATCAACCAATATGCTGGTATAGAATATCTGAGAGATTATCTCAGTGGGTACACTGACTTTACACACAGTAAAACAGAGACAGTTTTCAGGCTTAGGGTATAGTTCTTGACAATAATGTTTTTGAGTTCAACCAAAGATATTATAAGCAGACCTCAGGGGTGGCTATGGGGGCAAGGGTGGCCCCATCTTTTGCCAGCCTTGTAATGGCCATGTGGTAGGAGAGATATCTGTATGTACATCCACAAAGGTCCCACATTATTTAAGATTTATTGATGATTTGATATTTCTGTGGACTGGTGATGAGAGTAAATTTGAGTCCTTTGTTAGGGACTTTAATCACACCACATATTTTTGGGAATTTTCTGTGGGAAGTTTTGGTAGGACCATTAATTTTTTGGATATACATTTGGCTTTTGATATATTCAGTACCACTTTAGTGAGAAAAATTTATAGGAAAGATGTTTTTGTCAACCAATATTTGCTCATAGATAGCTTACACCCTAGGCATATGAAGAAAGGGTTGATTAAGGGGCAATGTATTCACCTCAGTAGACTCACATCTGATGATGATGCTTTTTTTCAAGAGGTCATCATGCTGACACATTTTTTTGAACAAAGAGGGTACGACCAGGCTTGGTTAACCAATATACATAAGGAAGTGTTTATTCTGAGCCAAACACTGCCAAACCCATCATTGGAGGGGGGGGGGGGGTTGGTGATGTAAGTAACAACAGGAAAAAGAAGGACAACACAGTGTTTACCATTTCTTTCCCCATCCCCATTGTCAATGAGATGGGTGTCATCAAACACATAATTAAGGACATTTGGAAGGTTTTGATGGGGAATAGGGAACTCATACAGGTAGTAGGTGTAGAACCCAAGTTCACCTATAAGAAAATTAAGAACATCAAAAATATTTTAGAAAATGGGGGGGGGCACACTGTAACATTGACTGATGTGAATAGTGTTTGTGGTACTTTCTCCTGTAGGAAGTGAAAACAATGTAGGTACATAAGCAATACATCTAGTACATTTATTACACATCTTAAAAGGACTATTTGGGTCCAAAGATGGTTTACCTGTGAGAATACAAACATAGTTTATGTGGCATTATTGTGACTCTTGTCCTAGTTACTACATAGGAAAAACCATTAGATGTTTAAAGCGTAGAATATATGAGCATACACTTGCTATTAAGAAAAATGACTTTACCAATGGTTTAGCTAGGCATGCAATTTACTGTGTGAACTTTAAAAAGTTCAACTTTTCAGTCATAGATTATGTTCAACAAGTGGATTATATAGAGAACACCAACTTGATTTTGGAATGCAAGGAGTCATTGTGGCAGATCAGTTTGGTAGCAGACAGAGCCCCTTGTCTGAATGAATACATTAATATTAAGTGTTTTTTTAGCACTAAAATAACATTCAAATCACAATAATTTGATGATGTTTTTATATTAAGACATTTTTATGAAGCGTTGACATTCTAAGCTGTTTGGAAAACAAGAGTTTTTTTATTTTTATGGTATGATTTTATACCTTTAATTTAAAGTATCATGAAAGTCATGTGATGTGTGATGTAAGTTATAAGAGGTGTTTTTGAGAGGTTAACTTTTTTCTGAAGACGTTCATGATGAATAAATTTGAACTAAAGTACTAAAGAATTGTGTTCACTCCTTCATTCCATCTACAGCTTTTGGTTTGAGTTTCATTTTCCAGTTTGTTGTGTGCTTTTTTTTTGTACCCAGTGTGATGTTATGTCCAGATATTTGCAAGATGTACTGCTGCCGAGCCACCATAACTGATGTGTATTTCTGACAAAGCAGTGGGATGCTGCACAGATGTATATCACTAACTACTGGGTAGTATGTGGCCATGTGAGCTCTGCACCACCAGTTATTATGTATCAGGACAGGCAGGAGTCTGTGAATGCATACACTGTGAGGGCATATGTAGTCCAGTATTTACGTGATATACCCATGTACATGGCTGTTAACATCCACATTGTCAGGCTTGGTCCACATGTCTCGCACTAAGGGGATCAGTATATACCTCTGGACTGAACAGAGTGTGTCAGACTGTCCACATATATTGGTCATATCTCTGCTGTAGTCCACAGGATCATTACTGTGCTATCAGAGGTACTGTACTATGATGTCCTTAGGATGTCTGTCAGTAACTGATGGCATACATGTCAATAGCAGATGTGACATTCCACACACATGTCTTAAGACAACCCCTGTTACAGTAGCAACAGTCTACATAGATACCTGCAATACATACCTGACATCCCCTTGCACTAAGAGATTGAGACTATTGGTGCTGAGGTATGACTCCACTCCATGTTCTGGACATATGGTAAACATATATGTATGTATATATATATATATATATATATATATATATATATATATATATATATGTGTGTGTGTGTGTGTGTGTGTATATAGATATATATAGATATGTATATGTATATATATATATATATGTGTATATATATATATATATATATATATATATACACACATATCTACATACATATATGAATATATATATATATATATATATATATATATATATATATATATATATATATTGACATAAATACATATATATATATATATATATATATATATATATATATATAGAAAGAGAGAGACAGAGAGATCTATATATGGCCATATATATGATGCACTATACAGATGTGTATAAATACATATATATGAATATATATGTATATGTACATGTAGACATATATCTACATATGTATATGTATATATCCATATCATTGTCATGTGTAATCATTACTGTTGTGTATATCTTCCCAAATGTATCACACCGTATGTATCTAATATGTGTATATTTAGATATAACAACATATGTGATGCAACAGTAATATCACTAACAAGTACTATACATTGTAGAAGTCACTGTAATTGTTCAATACTATTCAATATGTGTACTGACAGGTATATTGGAAATACAACAACTGTCTTCACAGCTGTCATGGTGTAGTGGTTAACTGTTGTGACTATAGTGTGCAGTGTCCTGGGTTCAAGACCTGCAAGGGCTGTTTATTTTGTTGCTGGGCAGAACAAGGGCTGTTGGATGCAGAGTAGTTAATGCAGTTTTGAGCAGCTTTAAGCACATTTGCATGGGTTTGTATGAAGTGATGCTAATGTACAGTTAAATGTATGGGCATTTACACCATGTAGGCTTTGCTTACCAGTGCGCAAATGCGCTTAGCTGCAATATTGCAGCAGTGCTGACAACTGCTAAGCATAGCTGAGCCCTGGTAACCAGCGCTCACATCCCAGTCTGATAACATAGCAGGGTAATGACATCTGTAATAAGTGTATGTAATGCCATGTACATAACATGTGTCTATATGCTGTCATTACAGTAGCAAGGGGTGTGAGTCACCTGTCTGGGACACTTGAGTATATATGCCTTGTACAACACTCTTACCCATGTGAATGTGTTACATACAAGGGTAGTATCCCAGGTTATATGCAGTCAGACTGGCATGTAGTGTATCTTTACTTTACTACTGTTGACAGTGCTTTCCCAAGCAAGAGTAGATTGCTAATTGTAGTACTGGAAACAAGCACCCCTGCATGCATAGATGGACTCTGAGTCCTCACTGTCATGTTCCTGGTGTGTGAGCTGTCACATTATATATTTACTACTGGATAATGATCTGACATGTGGAAAATAACTGTAGACAACTGTCTGTATAGCACATGTCAGTGAGGGCTGCCATCATGTAGTAATGGCATACCTATCAGTGTCCGGCGTCTATCTGTCAACACATTCCTCCTACTGCATAGCTAGTTGGTGAGCTGATGTCTGTCAGTCCCTGTACATATGTGCAGATGTCAGGTATCCATCTTGGATACGTACAGGCAATCTGTATTTGACTGACACTGACATGTCTGCCCAGCTGTGTTATAACTGGCACAGATAGGACTCAACACCCTGTACACACCACATGCCATGGATACCTCCACTACACTACCACAGTCAACAGAACAAGCTTGTGTACAGGTCTCCAAGACAGACACTAACCATGTTATGTAATACATGTTGCATACATGTCAACTGGAGCACCTCACCAGCCATTTGCAGGAGGCACCCAGAGGATTGGCTGATGCATGTCACTCTCACCCTAAGGGTCACCACAGTGGTGTCTGTAGATAGACGGCCTGCTGGCACATGGTGGGTGGCATGATACTACTATATACATCCCCTACACTTCCCATCTCTCCATGGACAATAACCAGGTACACACCTATGAACACCTGCACCGATGCACCCACTACTGACAAATGTGTACGTGTGCATTACTGAGGATATCAGTGTCTGTGTGTTAGTAGTCCTGTAGTTGGGAATACCCTGAGGCCCTTTACACCCACCACACTACCCATTGCCATAGTTAGATGTAGCTGCTGCTGTACCGGACGTTACATGTATTTTGTTACACTCCTCTCCCTAAGGGCTACCTGGGCCTTGCAGTACCAGCACAACACTGTTGTACTAATGGGTTGATAGGCATGGGATACCCACTGAGTTCTGGCAAGTGTGTGTATGTGTGTATATATGTAGGGTACAGCATTCCAAGGCCACATATTCCTATTACAATACGCATTGCCACACAGTATTAGGGATAGTGATGTTGCTGCCCATAGGAGAGGCATGACAATGCATCACCATACTATGCCTGTGGCATGTGCATTAGATGTATACCCCTGTAGTAGCACTCTTGGGATGGACAAGGGGTTGTATTGCAGTCCTGGTCAATGTGTGATGGTGGGTATGTCAGAGTGTCATCATGGGTTCCAGTGCATACAATATCCATAGTGGGGTGTGGGTGCTGGGTATACTGTTATTACACCATGGTACCCCCCGGTACATGTCCCATGTACCACTGTATGGTGACCACTGTCACCATCAACCATACAGGTAACTGATAACACTATCCAGCCCAGTTATGCATGTGCTGTGTGCAGTCTACCTGTAACAATTTGGACACATTGACAAGATAGTTAGCACTGATAGGCCCAGGTCTCTCCGATGTTTGTCTGACTGTTATGTGTTTGTGTTAATGTATATATGATGGTATGTCACACTATCTATTGTCCATATACAACCATTACACCCCCAATTACCATACTGTACATGCCTGGGGATGTTCTGCATGTAACATGTAACCTGGAACACACCTCATCCTAAATGCTGTGTGGTGTGTGCAATTAAAGCCACACACATCAGTAGCACTACATACCTAGGAAGGGGTGTAGTCCCAATGTTGCCAAGTAAGAGTGTGTGTGTGTGTGTGTGTGTGTGTGTGTGTGTGTGTGTGTGTGTGTGTGTGTGTGTGTGTGTATGTGGAGGGATCTACTTCAGGTTGCTGAAGATACATGTCCCAGGGGGTCATCTGTCCATGTGGCACAGGCAGTAACTGTTATACAGACCTGTGACATGTGTTCAACTCTACCAGGATATGGCACAGCCATGGTGTCACCCCAGTGCCATACCCCTTGTGAGATATGACAGCAGACCATCCTCCTGCTGACACGTGGACACCTGCAACACAAATGGATAACATTATGGAGACCACAATCACTCAGTGTTACTAACAGCTATAATGTATCATGGCTGGACAGCTACTGACATGTAAGCATTAAACATTACTGCTGACAACATGTTACACAGCAGTACATTGGTACACTGTAGTACAGTCACTGTGTGTATCAGATCCATATTAGCCTGTCCCTGCATCGAAGTTACAGATGGCAGGGATGTGGCACAGGTATCACCATATGCACAGGGTGTGTTGTTAGTTTGCCAAAGACCTAGGGTGAGCCATACATTTGACACGATGTGTATGAGTGAGGGGTTTAAGTTACTGATATGGCTGTGGTGATGCGGTGTGTGTAGGTAAGGGGTTGCCCTAGGTGTGTTTGTATTCTGTGTGGGTATGCAGGCACACAGTTCTGCCATGTGGCTGCCCTATACAGGTGTTTGTTGGACAGCTGCAGACCATACATATCAGGGTGTGCAGTTCACTGCCTCTGGCCATGGACATGAGAACTGTGCCTGCCAGGGGTTCCACGGGCACATCCAGGTCCCAAGACTTGATATGCTATTCTCCCCTGATGATGACATATATCCGCTGGAACCAGGTCCCACCTGGGACTGGCCAGAACCACATGCACATGTCTTGCTGTGGTGTGATGTGGACAGTGCCTCCTCCTGCAGTGCTGTGGCTGGTACTGCCCACACGAGAGCAGCTTGGTGTCCTTGCACATCCATGCCGACCGCCAGATGTTGGTGTTGCTGGCCTACATCCACGTGGCCACACTAGTCCCACCACATGCTCTAGCACAGACAATCCATGGTCGAGGAAGCCCACCATCTGACACCACCATCTATCCCTGACCTCTGTATAATAACAGAGGGCAACTGCAATATCACAGATGTTGTCACTTACACCTGAAAAAGCAGTCCTCTGCAGCATCAGACCCTTTCTGGTGTACCGTTCCATACATTCCTGCACTTCCATGACAGCCTGAAACATGTGTCTGGTGGTACTAGATGCATCACTTCTGCCAGGGGCACAATGACCAGTGGCCCTCCCATGAGCACCCCTGTACATCATGCCTATGTGGCACCCTGCCGGACATCTGGCTATGGTTGCTCTGTCCAGGCACAGCAACCATAGATAACACCATGTCCTGTGCACTACCACCAACTGCCCACTGTCCCCCTGCTATGGCCACTAGTGATGGGGTATCCATAGACACTGTGACTCTGTGGGGGGATGGGGTGGATAACAGGGGGATGTCAAATGATGGTGCAGTTTCGGCCTCTGACAACCTCGCCTGTGCCTCAACACACCTATCATCATTTTCAGTGTCTGTATGGACACCAACATCAGATTGCATGCAAGAGGGACCCTGAATCACCTCGCCACCTGTGGGGGGAAAACAAGAAATGCACTTTAAGACCTGTACATCATTGCTTAACAGTACACACATACAAGCACACACACACACACACACACACACACACACACACACACACACACACACACACACACACACACACACACACACACACACACCCTGACATTCCACCATAATACTTACCTGTCCCTGAGTTTGCAGACTGTCCCAAGTTTATTCTCTTAAGTTCCCCATTCTGCATCCCACTTGGAAACCTACACTCATTAATACCAGTCATTAACATATCATTTGTCTAATTGCCTAAACAAGTGACCACAAAACATGACCTGTTACTGCATTACCTCTTTGACTTTATTGGAGTCGGTTTTACAAGGACTCACTGCTGTCATCCAGTGTTCACCCTGGGTTTGTCCAGACATCATGAGCATGGCCCCCATATGTTAGGGGCTACTACAGTCACTCAATAATGTTATGCACTGGAGTGTCATACATAACTATTGCTCAGTAGATGCAAGATCTGTTGCTCTATTACCTTATTATGTGGACAACAGTAATATTTGGTTACATTCACTGGTGTTGTCCAGTAATTCAAGAAAAAAGCAAGTTCCACAGCATTGTATAAACCTTTTGAATAAAACAACAAAGCTTTCAGACAAATACGTCCTTCTTCACTGTTAGTAAAATTCATAATAACACCCAACATCTTTTATATTTAAACACTCAAAACACATGACACAGCCTACCTATCAAATGCTAACAATAAATTAATCAATCAATGGTTTTCAAAAACTTTTAATTGTTAATAATTATTTGATTAATTAATTGTTAGTATTTGGTAGGTATAATGTAGGAAATATACAGATGGCCATCCAAGACAGATGATGTCACATGTAGCAAACTAGTCATGTAGCTGCCTAGTAACATGCCACAACACTTGCACATATGGCAACTCATACAGCAAGGTTATCATAGTTCTTAATACATATTTCTGTCCCCCCCACCATATCTGCAACAACAATCTGATCACACAGCTCAACAGGTATGGCTACAGAATACCTACCATTGGGACATATATTGTATTCTACCACACTTTCTGCTATGTGTTTGTAGCCATGCTCCCTGTGGAGACACTATCATTGCTGTCCTGTTATGGACAATGTCACCTGCAAGCCATGGTAAGGGCCCCTATGGTTCCATATATGCATGTGGTCTGTTTGCTATGTGATTGCTGTACATCTGTTGTTTTGTGTTATTGGGGACATCTATGCATGCTGTTGGACATGATCTGGGAATGTGTGGGCTATTACTACCCACATATGTTCTATAACAGTGACACAATAGCATGTTTAGGGAACAGTTGCCAGCAGAACCACTTCTCCTACCTCATCTGGCCATGTCACCAGGCCACATCACATGTGGGACCCAGCCGGGGGCCTCCTCATCTACTGGTCCTGCACTACCTTCAGGTAGAACCACCTCAGGGGATGGTGTCCCCCCCGGGAACACACACAGACATGGTCCTGTTACTCGAGGTCAGGTCTAGGGTCTGGTGCATAGGGAGCTCCACAGAGACTTGTGGGATGTGCTACAGCACCTTGAGGCCCTCAGTACACACTCATAGGGTCCACATGCTCCTCCTGCTCAGCCTCCAGCCCAGGCACCTTCAGGGCTGTGAAGCTGATGTTGTGATTAGCAATGGGTGGGGGCCTTGTTCCCATTGTTTCCATATGGGGTCTCATGGGACTTCCACATCACAGATGACACTCCCCATACAGGGTGTTTACCCATCACGTGTGTCATATACCACCCCTGTAGGCCGTCTTCTCTATCTTCCAACCCAATCCACCTCCACAAATATACCTGCCAATCCCACTTTCACAACAAGGGCAATGTGGTCCCAACATGGGGTTTGCACGTGACATATCTGTCCATGTTGCACACACTTACTGATATATTTATATATATATATATATATATATATATATATATATATATATATGTGTGTGTGCATTGATAAGTGTGATGTTCCCTCATACATAGCATGCAGCACTGTGATGCAAAACTAGGGGACATGTATTTATATACATGTGTGTGTGTGTGTGTGTGTGTGTGTGTGTGTGTGTGTGTGTGTGTGTGTGTGTGTGTGTGTGTGTTTGTATATATGTAGATATGCATATAAGTACATATAGGTGTCTGTATATCTGTAGACATATATATATATATATATATATATATATATATATATATATATATATATATATATATATATATATATATAGTGCATTCAGACATCAGGTCCACACTCTCTAACTCTATTTCCTGCACAGATGCACTGTTCTGCCTTGCTACAACACAGACAGGTGCCACATGTGGACACAGCCTAACATTAGGGGGGTATATATAGGGACAGATTGCAGGTAAGCCTATTACACACCTATGGTATTTCTGCATGCTACATTACATGTTGACTTGACTGTCCTGCAAGTGGTGGGCTCTGGAACCCACATGTCCATCATAATGGCATTACTTCCACCACCAGCTATTGGACACACTAATATACATGTTTTGCATTACGCAACACACACTATGATGGCTTACATCTTGTCAGGCAGTGCTGATCTGCACAGTTGATGGGTATGGCCCACTACCCACAGGGACAGACACTATTGTCCATAGCAGTTGTTCAGCTGGACATCATTACAACAACAACACCTGATGGTACATATAAATCATTCCACATCATCTATCCCATTATTATGGACCAAGTACTGCATTCATTTACATGCATATGTACTTCACATACCTGTTGTGGGAATGATGTCTGTTCTGAATAGTTTGCTGGATGGATGTTTTTGTTGTTGTTGTGTTTTGTTTTTTTTGTTTTGGTTTTTTTTTGGCTTTGACTTTCACTCTCTCTCTCTCTCTCTCTGTCTCAGTCTCTCTCCGGTAAATGGATTGAGCTGCTTTGAATAGATTGCAGCATGGATTTTGTAGGTGATGCACATGATCAGATGATGGCCTCTGCACCAATCAGTGTCCTCCACTTTCTACCTGCATGCAGCATGCTGTGTAGTACTTCCAATTACTACTATCATGGCAACCCACTACTATAAATCCCTAAATTATGTGGGCGTGGTCCCTTTACCTTTCCTGTATGGAGGACATCCTTCCTGTGTGTGGGCAGCAGTGTTACAGACAGCAGGTAGCAATACCTCTTACAAGAGGACTTGCAAACTCAGGCCAGCTACATATTTGTATAAGGTTTCAGAACTAAAGACAGAGTGTGAGTAGTGTTGTTTTATGCATTGTATAGCACCAGTGTTACAGAGTTTGTGTGTACATACTAGTTTTGCATGGAATGCAGTCTGTTTGCATAGCTCTCAGCTGTGTGCCTGTCCACATAATGGCCAGAGGTGTGCCTGTTATGTTTTGTCTGTCCACCACACAGGTCTTGTGTCAGATATATCACTGGCATTGCGTGTGTTGAGTGCTATCAGTACATGGCTACATCCATTTGTTTCTGACTTCATATTCCTGACTAAGGGTATGTTGCAGACTATCCTGTAACATCAGCGACTTGCTTAGTGTATGACAACACTATTTCACATATGGGCCTGTGTTCCAACCTCTGTCCTCCACCTACATACCAGGCTTTGTCCATATGACATGCTGTCAGGGGTTGTTATGTAGTGGCCTGTGATTATATCATGCTGCCATTCCTGCCATCATTACAGTGCTGTTGTGGTCCCCACACATATTGTGGGGTAGGGTCAATATATATGTGGGCTTCAGCTGCACAAAACATGTGTGCCCTTCTGCAGTCCAGAGGTCAGTGTATGTAACAGTGTTATATGCCCCTGTAAGTTAGTCTATGGGGGAGAGGTATGCACCATATATAACTAGCTGTTACAACATATGAGGAATATCGGTAGTAAGACGCCTTAAGGTATTTGGCTGCACATTACCATGCATTTCACCTTGGGAACATTGGTGGCCTAGTGCTTACTGCCATACAGACTGTTCTGTTTGTCAGTGTGATTGTGATGTTTTCAGTTATGCATTGCTATGTACCAGATACATCCCATTGTGTCATCTTAAGTCTTTTCTCCCTAGGGATTGAGTATAGAGTGTAATTAGAGTCTGCTTGACTATACATCTGCATTAATTACTGTTGATTGATTGTTGTCCTCTGGCCCAGTCTGTCTTTACTGTTGTAGTACTTGAAGGCCTTGGCCTGGACAGCGACATATGTTATGCTTTCGGATTACTGTATTAAATGATCTGCTTGAGAGTTGCATTAATCAGTTACTATGTATTTCGAAGTCTTAACAGGTATATGACATGGCATATACGACTGTAATAGTACACAAATAAAACTTTCTTATGTATGCAAACCTGTGTGTGGTGTCATATCCTTTGACTTCTCTGTGGGTATATGTTTCAGACAACAACTGTCTTTTGTATGAGTGACTCATATTCTGTCCATTTGAAAAGGTTGCAACTGTAGGAATACTAGCTGTTCAGTATGCTGTGCACCCTCTAAATATATATATATATATGTATCTGCATATATGTTTATGTGTGTATATGTATCTTTGGAATGTTTATTGCTTCCACATTTTACATTCCCTATGGTAGTCAGACTGTACTGCATGATATGTTATTGATACCATCCTGACATCATACAGGTGGGATGGATTACTGTTAACGTCTTGTGGCCATGTTGTTTAGGGTCCTGGGTATGAGACTTACAGCAGTTGTTATTGTGTTGCAGGGCAGATCTGTTTGGCTGTGGGGGAGGGGTGATATTAATACTTACAAGACGTATTTAGCTTGGGCCCCCTCACCTCCATTAATGGTGCCTTTGGTCATATATGTATTTGTTATGTTCTCTTTTATATCTATAGATATATATCTGTATATACACATATATATATATATATATATATATATATATATATATATATATATATATATATATACAGATATATATATCTGTTTACATATATATATCTGCTTACATATATAAATATATATATATATAGATAGATAGATATTTATATATATATATATATATATATATATATATATATATATATATATATATATATCTCTACACCCACACATACATCTACATGTATAAATACATTTCCTGTACTGTTGAATGACTGTGCTGGATGATATGTTTGTGAAATCCTCAGTATTATGTATATCTGACATGGCTTGGTGGTAAATTACTTTGGCTATGGTGTGCAGGGTCCAGGGTTCTTCAAGACGTGCAAAGACTGTTTATTTTGTTGCTGGGCAGAACAAGGGCCATTGGATACAGAGTGATTAAGTCACTTTTAAGTAGTTGTAAGTGAGTTTGCGTGGGTTTGCATGAAGGTAAGCACTGTTATCTTCCGGTTACAGTTTCTTTCCAGTTACAGTTTCTTATACTGATTTAGCTTCTCAGTTGCTTAACCTGTGTAGGCATTACTTACCCCGGTGCAAACAAGCTTAAACCCGCTTACTGCTGCTTAAAAGTGCTTACTCCCACTTACCCCCACACTGATTTCTTTAAAAGAAATGAAAAAGGGTTGATAGGAAAGTGGTGAACAAGGGGCACAAAGAGGGAAAGACCGTAGGGAAAATAGCTAGGGATGTGCAGGATGGTTATAGGGAAGGTCCATAGCTGCCCATTTCTTATACAGCAACAGCTGTGCATATACACTGATTTGGAGGTAGATATGGACACTAGTACCCCTGAAAGAGGGTGAGGACAACAATAATATGTTGTGAAGTCAATTAGACCAGATTACTTTTTTTTTTAAGGTGAGAGTGGGATGTTGGGGAGGGATAGTAGGTATATTTGGGGAGGTAAGTTGGATAGGATAACAGATAAGACAGGCAAGACAGCATACAGGAGCAGTATATGACACATGTGGGGGGGTAAACACCGTGGATGGGAAGGGGTGTTTGGAAGTCAGAAGCCTATGATTCCCCTAGTGGAAACAGTGGGACTGAGGTCCCCACCCATGGGCAGTCACTACTGCACCTTCTTGGCCCTGAAGGTGGCTGTGCTGGGGGCTCAGTAGAAGGGCCAGGCTGACCATCTAGTTGTGCAAGGCAGCCCTCAAGCTGGCATAGCAGATCAACAAACTCTCTGTAGAGCTCACTATGCACCATACCTCAGATCTGGCAACGGGTGACAGTGTCCTGTCCTTGTCCGCTCCCGGGAGGTGAGCCCCTCCCCTGAGGTGATTCTACCCAAAGATGGTGTGGGACCAGCAGACGAGGAGGTCCCAGCGTGGGCCCCAGACATGCTGGTGCCTGGTGCCATGGCCAGATAAGGTGAGAGAGGCTGATCCGCTGGGACCAGCATTCCCAAATGTGCTATGGTGTTTCAATTTTATAATATATGTGAGTTAGTAATAGCACATTCCAGGATTAGGTATAACAGCATGCATAGATATTCCCATTAACCCGAAACACCAGATATGGAACAGTTGCATAGCAAATGGAACACATGCATATATGGAATCACAGTGGCCATTTCAACAGCATGCAGGTACAATGATGGCAGCATGCCACCAATGTGGGAGTATTTCAACATGGCACATGCATAGAAACAAATTTAAATATTTATCAAACAATAGGACATATGTCGCAACAGTAGATTTAATAGACCGCATACTGATTGAGTTGTGTATTTAGTTTATTGTTGCAGATATGGTGGTGGAGAGAGAAAGATGTCAATTAACAACTTGTATATCCCTGTAGTACTCATTACTTTCCTAGTCAGTGCTGTGATCTGTACCTTACAGGTATTATTACAGTACCCTATGGCCTTAGTTTGGACAGTGGTATGGATGTAGACAACTATATACATGAACTGAGTCTTACCTGCAGTATATACCTCTTACCTGGTATACCTGTGGAGGTATTGTTTGTTAACACTACCCCTGACTGTTTCTATACATATTCCCAGATTCCAGGTTGATGTTATGCACATACCTGTCCAGCTCTTATTCCACACACTCTGGGCATGTATTGACAACATGCAGGTGAAACTGGGACATATTTTGACTATGGCCCTCATAAACCTTTGGTGAGTTGTACAATGACAGGTTTGTTTTCGTAGACATTTTCCAAATATGCACATGCCTGACAGTCAGTTATATGACATTAAATGCCGCCTACATGTCAGAGATTAGCACGCTGATATGCCAGGGGGACAGGGTAACAGCCAGCAGAAATGGGCCAACTGGGCATTCTGAACAAATCTGTACACTTGTGGGGTATGATTCTGCATACAGCTTACTACCACTCCCAGGATTCAAGCCATGGCTGTGTCTGCTAAAAATACAACAGTGTACTTCACAGTGTAGTGTGCTATATAGATATTGCTGTGTGTCTCTTCTCTGATTTCTGTCTGTAAGTCTCCCATGGTTTTACAATCTGACCTTGTAATTACAACACTCTTATACAGGGTTTCCTAAACAGTTTTATTATGTAGCACAGTGTGGATGACAGTGATGAGTAATACCTTATTATTCAGAGCTACTGCAACACTAATAATGCCATACAATACCAGAGTAAACAGTACCAGTCCAAGATTTCAATCTTTTATTTCTAGGCACAGTTTTTGTATCTAACAAACCTGTGGGGGAATGTTTGTTAGCACTACTTGAATGTTGCCACACATATTACCAGATTTCACATTATTATTATGCACATACATCTCACTCTATTACTGCACACACTCTGGTCACAGTTTCACAACATGGGGGTGGAGATGGGACATACTTTGCTTATTACTCTCATAACATTTTGTGGAGTTGCTAGAGGGACAGGTTTGTTCTTATAGATGTCTGACAATCAGTTGTATGTCATTATTTACTGCCTAAATGTCTGGGATCATCCCACTGATTTGCCAGGGGGACAGGGTGACAGGCAGTGGATATGGACCAATTAACTGGACATTCTGGATATATCTGTACAGTTGTGGGGTATGATTCTGCATACAGCTTACTACCACTCCCAGGATCAGTTGAGTGTGCTATTTGGATTACGTTGTCTAGCTTTTCATTGTTTTCTGTCTAAGTCTCTCTCAGTTGTACAATATGACCTCTTGTGATTACAACAGTCATCTACAGACATTCCTACACATTTTATTTATGTAGCACAGTGTGGGTAACAGTGCTTAATACAACAGTACTATTAAGAGATTGCAACACTACATTACCATATGATACCAGAGTAAACACAGGCAGTCCAGCAGTTAGACCTTTATTGTCAGGCTGTTAACCTTTTATTTATATACAACCTATATGAGACTCTTCCTGCCATATTGTCTGGTGTATTCAGTACATGCCTTAAACAATACAGGTTTTATACTGGCAATTAACTTTCTACTACTTTTAGATTTATTTCTTATGGCAGTACATGCAAGAGTATTACTAACCTGCCTCGCAACGCGACCTCTGCAATCTACAGGCATGGGCTTCCCGGTTCACAGCCCATTCGTCTGCCGCTGTCAAAGACATAAGAGGAATATTTAGCCATACCTATCCATAATATACATGAGCTGGCAATTATTAAACAGATAGTGGACTGGTACTTACACATGGCTAGAACATCCCCCGTTTGCCTAGCCTCTTGGATACACTGATCCAAGAGCTCCCTCTTTCTCCACTTCAGGTTGGCATAGTGATGCCTGACCTGCTCACCAGTTCGAGGTATACCAATGGCACTAGTGAGGTCATGGGCGAGATGGTCCCAGGCTTCCACTTTATATTGGGAACCCTAGTACTGGCCCTGCAGCAGTCTCTGGTCATGACCTTTAACAAGGAGTCCTGCCATGACTTTGGACTCCTTGATGACCCAGTGCTGCACCTGAAAGCGCACTCCTTCACCCACACTGGTTATTGTGCCTACAAGAGGAAGCTGCAACCATTTATGAGATGTATTCCCACCTGTTGGGTTTAAATAGGGCCAATTTCCCACACTGTGCCGTGATTGGACGGTTTTGAAAATGCTAAGCTATGGGCAATCCTGCTTGCCTAAGGTTGGCATTGCTTAAAGGAGTATACCAATTGGCAAACTGATTTAGCTGACCTACACATTGCTTACACCTAGTAAGCAGGCCTGTGCAAAGCTTAGGTTGCTTAATTTTTAATTTGCATACTATTTGCTGTTTGGCATTGCGTTATTATTCATTACATGTTGTATATGTGTTTGGTATACATGATTCATGTGTATGTACACTGTATGGGGTCCTTGTGTTTATTAGGGGATTTCAACACTTTATTACAATGACACCTCACATCTGAACTTAATGCAGTACTCCAGTTCACATATTTATGCTATGTAGTAGGTTATACAACATAAAACTGTATATAGATTCCTTTCATGTGTTAAGTTTAATATTCACATAGTGAGGATCTGTTTGGTGATACCTCAATCTTATGTATTGCTGCGATGGCTTACGGGTTAACTACTGTGACTATAGTGCTCTGGGTTCAAGACCTGCAAGGGTTGTTTATTTTGTTTCTGGGCATAACAGCAGCTGTTGGATGCAGAGTGGTTAAGGCACTTTTAAGCAATTGTAAGCGGGTTTGCATGGGTTTGCACGATGGTAAGCAATGCTAAATTTCGGTTAAATATGCTTACAGAGAGTTAGCTTGAATATTGCTTAACCTGTGTGCGCATTGCTTACCCCCATGCAAATGGAGTTAAACCCACTCACTACTGCTTAAATATGCTTACTCCCGTTTACTACTGCTTAATAGTGCTTACTCCCACTTACCCCCGCACTAATTTACACTGAAATGTAACATGACTCTTGGGAAGGTGGTGGATTTGGACACTCTATGGATTTATCATTCATTACACATTGGTGCTGCAGTAGCATTGTCACCTCACAGTAAGACGTTGTCCTGTTCGATTCTCAGCTAAAGCGTCTTCTGTGTGGAGACATGCGTGAATGGGTGTACCTTCGTTGAAGGTTGTGCGTCAGGGCCGGCAACTCGGCACGTAAAAATCTGCTGCCAATCATTAGCGGACTGAAGTTCCGCTGTGGCGACCCCTAACCGGGAAAGCCAAAAGACACAACAACAACACATTATACCTTCGATTTGTATCCCTGATTCATGTGTACATATGCTGTATGGGGCACTTGTGTTTATCTGTGGATTTTACATTATTACAATGACACCTCACATCTGCATTTAATGCAGTACTCCAGTTCACAAATATATGTTATTTAGTGGGTTATGCAACAAAAATATTGTTCATGAAGTGATTTGTCATGGAAAATGGAATGCACTGGAGTGAGACTTGAACTGGGAATGACTGCTCATAAGGCGAATGCTCTGACCACTACACTATAGCAGTACTGTTTCATTTGCATGTATCTTGATATTTATCTTCTTGTGCCATTTAAGCTGCAGTATACATAGCCTAGCAATGGGCAAACCCGCGCACCTATGGTTAAATTTTATCTGTTTGATAAAAAAATTAACTTGTTTATATTATTATATTTTAACTATTGCTCTTATAAACTTGGGGGGTTGCTGGGGGTATGCAACCCCCTATGAGATGTCTCGCTCATTGTTATAGCTAAACTGCAGTTCTTGATTGCAGGAGCGTGTATGTTGTGAGAGCTCTGCTCTCAGACATGCCCCCTGCACTCGTCCACGCTCTGTGTCCATTTAGGAGCTCAGGCAGCGCACCTTCATTAATATGCATGGTGCGCTGCCCTCCTACTCTTAAACGGTTGCATCCGTGCAAGACTAAGCTAGTCCTGCACGAAAGATTACTGAATACGGGGGAGTGATTGCTTGGTTTAGTTTAAAAAAAATGCACAAGAAAATAATTTAAGAGAACAAAAAAATAAATATCTGCTATAGTTGTTCAATTAAATTGTGTTCCTTCACATGTGGTCAGCTTAATTTCTACATGTATTACAAAGAATTATGAGTGGATTGCCTATTATCACCATTTGTTGATGTATTCTCAAAATGGATTCAAGACATTTACCTGCATTTCAAGAAAACATTAACAATTTCATTGAGATCAGCAACCAGAGCATAATCTTCAATGTTACTGTGATATTCTAATGAACCACCAATTATGATAATGATGTAAGAATTGAATTACTATATATAGACTGTCAGAAATTGCCCTAAAGATTGTATCAGTGACAATGTTATTTATATTTAATTTGACTGAATGATGCTTCACCAAATTACTAACTAAACAAATTTTACTGAAAATATACTGAATCGTACTTGACTGAAAAACATTTTTAGGCCAAGCATAAATTAAAGGTTTGCTTTCTGCAGGGATGTATACCCCATGTGTTGGGCTTTGTTTCTACATTTCCTTACTTAAATATATTAACCCCTCATTCACACAGCAGTGAAGCAAAACACATTTATACACATAATGAATCACTGCTGATACACAAATACATTTAATAGAAAAACAAATAAGTTTAATAGAAAACTTCATTAAAGCAAACATACTTCGAAAATGTTTTTGTAAGGGTAACTCCACCCCACCCCACCCCACCCCCGAATCCCCACACATACCCCTTACTTAAAAATATTAACTCCACAGGCCCACAACAGTTGAGGAAATTGGGAAAGACACACAGTGACACTGATTTCAATCCTTAAGAAACACTAATGCAATAATTTAGATCTGCACACGACACCTGATAGCAGTTCAAGGTACTTCAGGTTTACTATTCAGATTTGATACATTTGCTAGTTTGGAGAGGAATCAGCAGGGTTTAGTAACTTTTTTACTGAGTTTGGGAACTACATATATGTTATGTTTCCTCTTTCAGCACACTTCATATCTGGGTTACAAATTTCATGGCAGGCTATTGCCTAGGAACCAAAAAGAATAAGCCTACCTCTGCAAATATACCACATAAGTAGACTGTGCAGTCAACCTTTCCATAAGAATTTACTTATTGTAATACCAACAGTGAATTAACAGCAGTTCATAAGGCACACCAAGAATATGTGTGTGTTTCAGAGAGACAGAGAAACAGGGCTGGTGTGTGTGTGTGTGTGTGTGTGTGTGTGTGTGTACATCTGTTTTACAGCTCAGATTTTCTGAAATAATATTATTATGAGCACTTTCTAAAGGTACATGCCTGATTAATTTCCCTGAGGAGGCAAAAAGTAATTTTAAGCCCCTTGTGAGACTGTTGATTAACCAAATCACTGCAGTTACATTAAATTTATCTCACCATACAGAGTTCTGTGCATCTCCAGATGTGAGTGTGAACAACTCCTTTATTATTTATTATGTACTTGAGTACATTAGCCCTGTTGATAGGGCCAAAGTAGTGTCAGACTAGATCCTCAATATCACTTAAACAAGCATTTGATACCCCCCCCCCCCCCAGGCCTGTGTGCATTAATTTATTTAGTTTTGTATTAAATGTTTACTAAGCTAGCAATGCATAATAATGTTTTCAAGGATTTTGTTGGACCTTACATAAAGCATCCAAGAGGACATTAGAGAAAACAAACAGAGGTCTACAGGATACAGCACAACTGCAGCTCAAAAACGTAACCCATGTGCTAAACTGCAATGTATGTAGGAGGCCAGGCACTGCTAAAACAGCAAAAATATGTAGGAGGCCAGGCACTGGTAAAACAGCAAAGTGTGTAGGAGGCCAGGCAGCGGTAAAACAGCAAAGTATGTAAGATGCCAGTCACTGCTAAAACAACAAAGTGTGTAGGAGGCCAGGCACTGATAAAACAGGAAAGTACGTAGGAGACCAGGCACTGGTAAAACAGCAAATATGTAGGATGCCAGGCACTGCTAAAACAGCAAAATATGTAGGAGGCCAGGCACTGGTAAAACAGCAAAGTGTGTAGGAGGCCAGGCACCGGTAAAACAGCAAAGTATGTAGGAGGCCAGGCACTGATAAAATAGCAAAGTATGTAGGAGGCTAGGCACTGCTAAAACAGCAAAGTATGTAGGAAGCCAGGCACTGATAAAACAGCAAAGTGTGTAGGAAGCCAGGCACTGATAAAACAGCAAAGTGTGTAGGAGGCCAGGTACTGGTAAAACAGCAAAGTATGTAGGAAGCCAGGCACTGATAAAACAATAAAATGTGTAGGAGGCCAGGCACTGGTAAAACAGCAAAGTATGTAAGAAGCCAGGCACTGATAAAACAGCAAAGTGTGTAGGAGGCCAGGCACTGATAAAACAGCAAAGTATGTAGGAGGCCAGGCACTGGTAAAATAACAAAGTATGTAGGAGGCTAGGCACTGCTAAAACAGCAAAGTATGTAGGAAGCCAGGCACTGATAAAACAGGAAAGTATGTAGGAAGCCAGGCACTGGTAAAATTACCTTTGTTGTGTGAAACATAGTTGTTTAAACTCTACTCATCATGCAGTCATTTATATAACTAGAGTATTTCTCATGTATCAGGTTTGGAACTCAGACATAAATAATGCATATACTTTTTTTTATTATTATATAGTTTGGAATCAGGGTATGCTGCAGTTTGCACAGCAGCATTCGAAGTATAGTATCCTCAAGCGTTCAGTGTTGAAGTGCTTAGATGACTTTTATGTTTAAAAATATCTTAAACTCCAAATGCTGTCCTTCTTAGGATTTCTTTGTTAATGAACCTATACCACAGAGTTTTATTTTGATGTAAATGCTGTTAAAAAAAAAAAACAAATGCAACTATACAGAGGGATTATAAAGTAAAGCAGATTTAAACTCAGGGTACTACAACACATGCATAATGTATTATTTTACAATAGTCCCCATAAATAAATCATCTATGACAAATTATATAACATCAGCAATAAATCTAGAAAAACTGAAGAACTGCTAAATAAAACCAATCATTAGGCCCAGACATTTAATTAAAATAATGACTTTTTAATCTCCTTTTAAATGACTCTACTGAGGCAGAACTCTTAAGATGGAAGACATTAGTCCCAGAGTATTGGTGTAATCACTGAGAATATTCTCGAAGTCTTGACCCTCGATATCTGATCTTTATGTGTTTTCAAAAGCTCCTCTCTTTAGGCTAACATCAGAGCAGATTAACTGGTGTTTAGAAGGTTATTTTTTAGGTTTGAGCTAAGCTACATTTGTAGTGCACAGTAAGATATTTGCATAAAATTCTAGAGATGGAATAAAGCTTGTCAAATATAGCTTTTAGTTTCTCTTCAGAAATTAAGAAATGAATTGAGAGCAGTCTCTTATTTAAAGTACACTAAAGTTTCCTTGTTGTCTAACTTATTGTAATAATAGATGTCCCACAGGTCTGAGTCACTGCTGTGTACTGTTCATGAATATGGCCTGTTCTGTTCAGAGACAGCAAAATAATTAATCGGTACAGTTTGCATTCACAGAAAACAGTGATGTTGGGTCTCGTGAGTATTTTTTTTCTTTTGTAAAACTAATGCAAGTCAATATATTTTAAAAATACAATGTAAAATATATACCTTTGTGTTTAAGTAACATTTTCTTTGTGTTTGATAACTACAGACATCTTTGATCTTAAGAATTAATGAGTATGAACAGCTGCAGTGTTAAATGCATGTATCTCATCATACTATTCTCAGCATCATGTTGTGTGTTAATAGTGATAAGAATCCATAGATTTATGACTGCATCCAAATGACTGGAGTATGACTAGTGATGCCTGATGCTGGAGGAGTCAGGCAGGGAGGGAGTGAAGCAGGGTGGGTTTCTTGCCTCTCCTGGGGAAAAGGGATGGGTTGTACACACTTGGGAACACACTGGGTGGTGCTAACTTCATATTGGACACAGGATGGTGCTAACTTCATATTGGACACAGGAAAGCTCATTACTCATGCATTTCTGGAGGGAACTCATCTTGAAGAAGTGAGGAGATGTCCATTGTTGAGATCCTGTTATACACTCCTCCCCTATGTCTCACCATGTGCATGCAATAAGGATTGGGGAAACAAATAAAGAGAAAAACTTTGAAACCCCTCATTGCTGTCTGAATAATGGTCCCTTGGCCAACCCTTACACATGTGATAGGGAATGAATGGGCTGATTGCCCATGCAGGAGGCTGATTATCAATGATCAACAGATAGTGAGGGCAAAGAGTGATGGCTAAAACCTACCAAATAACCAAAAAAAAAAAAAAAAAAAACAATGAAAATGCCTCAGCATTTGGAATTAAGCCAAATAAAACAAAAAATAGAACACAAATCCCACAATAATTTTAATTTAAGTGCTGTAATTCTGCTGAAAGAACTTCATCAGAAACACAGTAATTAAAACACAAACATGCCCCTCCTTTAAATATACGACACATACAATAAACAGCCAATAAATCAATGGGACAGGCAGTCAGACCACATCTTAAGAACAGGTGTTAAAGATATCTATATCTGTATCTATATTTATTTATATATATATCTATATCTATCTGTATATACACACACACACACATATATATATATATATATATATATATATATATATATATATGTATATCTTTATTTATATCTATATTTGTCTATCTCTCTTTATATATATTCTCTTCAGCTGATCGAACTTCCAAAATGCGGAATGTTATATGGCCAAGACTATGTAATCGACATTTCAGAAGGTCGAACAGTTTGAATGGAGATTGTCGTACTTTGTGGAACAGGAAATTTGCCGTTTTCCTTATTGTAGTGCGATCTCAGAGCTGGAATATTTAATTTGCAAGAGGTGTGCAGGGGGATTGTCTCCAGCAAAAAAAAAAAGAAAACGTTTTTATTTTTATTTTAGTTTTGACCTTTCAAAATGTCGGTTATATGGTCTCGGTCATATAATGTTTGGCATTTTGGTAGTTTGATCAACTGAAGGTAATTCATATGTGTGTGTGTGTGTGTGTGTGTGTGTGTGTGTGTGTGTGTGTGTGTGTGTGTGTGTGTGTGTGTGTGTGTGTGTGTGTGTGTGTGTATATATATATATATATATATATATATATATATATATATATATATATATATACATATACATATATATACATCATTTAAACCTGATGGAACATCACTGGCCAAATAAATAAATAGATCTGCTAGTGTAATTCCTTACATAACAGTAAATTTTCATAGTCACCACCCCCCGCCCCCATGCATCTTTGGATTGCATACTACTACAATGCTCATAAATACATTTCTTTAATCTCTTCTCTATTTTACCAGTAAAGAAACGTGAACATATAGTGCAAAGAGCAATATAAACAACACCCATGGTGTTGCAGTTGTAGTTGTCTAGACTGGCCTAGTATAACCATACTAGGGCCCTTATGAACAAACCGCTACTGGATGCAACTGCCACATTTGGACTTAAAAGTCAATTTTTCATGGTTTGCAGTTATCTGCTTAAACTGCCTACTGATATTGTGGGATGTTTCAAATGTAAAATGCAGTTTCTGCCCCAACCTATTAATAATTGATCAGATTCTAGTAAATAAATTTCACTTAGATACCATAATAATGTGTATGGTTGGAGTATCATCCAAATGATTTAAAACCATAGTGCAAGGCTGTTATCTTTTTTAACTTGTAATTCCCCTGCCATAGATTTCCTAAGATTGGGTGCATGCTTATCCTGCCTCCTTATATATAAATACATGTCATACACAAGCTTATCAGGATAACCATACACAAAATCATAGATACCAGGATATGGCACTGCCTATGGTAATTTGCCTCTTCAGAAACAATCCTTGAATTTTGTCTTCTGTGCAATATTGTGTTATTGTGGTTCCTGTTTCACCAGTGGATTACATTCTGTGGTGGTGAGTCGAATGGACTGCAAAGTTTAATAAACTATTCAGCCTTTTAGCCGTGGAGCCTTTTTTTTATAGGTTCTGTTTTTGGCTTGTTTTTTGTGAACAATCCTAGAAAGCCTGATAAACTGCCCGTTCACTGTACCATTTTTCTGACAAAACGTATGGGTGCTATCATAATGTTCAAATTGATTAGAATATTTCAGTTTCCTATAAATATCAGATGAATAACAGGCCAAATCCATATTTTATATACTATAACATCAAAAAAAGTTATTGACTCACTGTTCACATTGCATGTAAATTCAAAAATGCAGTTATAGTCCGTAAATAATTTAAAAAAGTCATGTGACCTGTTCTTCAGATATGTAGGCTGGTGGGGAGTTTGGGGCAAGGTTTGTAATAGATTTGTAGGGGATGGTGGAGTGAAATTTTCACCAAGCCTATCTGCTAGCAGGTTTGCTATCTTTGTGGGGTCAGTATGTGTGTGATACCATTGGTCACTAGTTCTGCACATGCTTTGGTCCTACCTTTTAGGCTAAATACATAGCTGTAAAAGAAATTGTAGTTACCCTTGGCTGTGATAGCCTAGTTTTTGTCAGAGGCCCTTAGAGGATTTGACAAGTTGTCTTATTTGCCGGTTGAGGCTGAGGAAGGTGCTTTTCCATTGTTGAGGTCTCACCTTTGTTTTCATGGACAGCAACTTTTTGCGTTTATTGTAAAGTTTGTTGATGCTGGATGTCCACCATGGCTGCTTGTTTTTACTTGGGGCTCTGGCTTTGATTTTTTCTGGTGCAGCCAGGTCTGTACACTTATGCAAGTGATTGCACAGGGCTTTAATGTAAGTTTCGGTGTAGTTACCACTTCCACATGGGGGTGAGGCTTGGAATGTATTTCTTCCTTCATCTAGAAGGGTATAGTTTGCCTTGGTGAAGGTTTTTAGTCTGATTTCACTCTTTGTGAGTTCTGGTGTTAGTGTCATCTCAAAGGTGACTAATTTGTGGCCAGATTTAACTAATGAGGGTCCGACAGTTGCAGTAGTGCATCAGTTTGACATGTTAGTGAGGACCAGATCTAGTATGTTTGTTCTTCTTGTTGGGGTATGAACAATTTGTTCCAGGGCATTTAAGTTACACAAACGTTCCTTGACTTTGTTTAGCAGGTTAGGGCTAGCATAGGTTTCCCAGTTGATGGTGAGAATAATTGAAATCCCCCATAACCAGAGTGTTTGTTAATATCTGAATTGTCTCCAGTTTGGTCAAATAGGCTTCATGCTTGTCATGACCCATGGAGGGGGATCTATAACTGGCTATGACTTGAATGGGGGTCTTACCCACCATAACCTGAATTTGGAGTAACTCCGTGGAGTTGTCCAGTCTAACTAGATAGGAGGTGAATTTATCTCTAATATAGATAGAAAGACCTGCCCCTTTGGTTCTGTTTATAGCCCTAAGCCATTCTAAACCCACATCCTTGGGAAATAACAATGAACAAATCTTTAATATCACCAGTAAGCAACATGTCATGTGCTTCACAATTAGCATCCCTTTGCAGAACAACTTTGATTTTGCATCATATTTATGTCTTGTCCCTTGTTAATGCCAGTGATTACAGTTTAATATTTTTCATTGCTCAGAAAACACTTGCCCATGCAATGCTTATTGTTCTGTTAGTGCTTTAAGTGATTTGCAGTTGTCTGTCACTTTAGGCTGTGTGATATTAATGCCCTGCTTAACGTCCATGGTTTCAAACTTTTAACTTCAGTTTGCCTACTGTGTGACTTTGAACAAGTTGAAATTGTTGGTTGCCGTTTGCACAATATGCTCAGATTTAGAAATTATTGGTAAAACAGAGAAGAGGTTAAAGAAATGTATTTATGAGCATTGTAATAGTATTCATATTGGGGACAATACCAATGACCTTTTTAGACATTCTTCTACATGGAAGGTTTTAGAAGGTTTATATTTTTTATTTTACAATGATATTCCAAAGATCCAAGGGGTGGGGTCAACTTGGAAAATGTACTGTTGTTTCACCGGTGATGTTCATGTTTTTAACATGTGGCCTGACTACCTAACTCACTGATTTATTGTCTGTTTCTTGTACATGTTGTATGTCTAAATATGGGCATGTCTGAGTTTTAATTACTGTGTTTCTGAGGAAGTTCTTTCTACAGAATGAAAGTGACAACATTAAAATTCTTCTGGACACTGTGTTCTGGGTTTTTTTTTGGATAAAACGTAACAATCTATTAACCGTTAAGTTTGCCTTAAATTAGGCATCACTTCTGATTGCTGTTTTACTCCTTCTAACTTTTTTCTACATCTTATTCCTTCTTCCCTTAAATTCCACACACACCCCGTCTACCCCTCATTACCCCTCTGCTCTTACCTATCCCCCTTACTCTATTCTAATGAATTAGGTGACTTTACCTGTCACCTAATTAATTCTAACTTCCCCACACTAATCCCAAAGTGCCTGAAACTACCTATAATACCCTACATTACTCATTCTCCTTCACAAGTGGTGGGTAGCTACCCATTAGGAAGGGCCATGGCCAATCAAGAAAATCAATGCACACTTATAGCACAATGATTAAGAATGCTACTTTTTTCTAAGCAGGGTTGCTACCTATCCTTTTTTTTTCTGGACTATCCAGAAATCAAATTGATTCTCTGGTGGTCCTGAAAACACTGTACAAACTCTGGTATTTGGTATCAAAAAAGGAAACAGACTATCAGAGTTTGTTAAATCAGCTAATTTACTATGCTTTTTTACAGAAAAACATAGTAAATCAGCTGAAAGGAATGAAAAAAGAGGTCATTCCTACCTGATGGTGTCATGATGACATCACAAAATGGGTGGAATGTGGGCGGGGAAGGGTGTGACCTTATTCCAGTTTTAGCCACAATAAAAGGTGGCAATTTCTGAGGCTAGATGTCTGCTCCAGCCACTACAGAAAACAGCAGGTCTGACCTCTACAGTACAGCCAAATATAGTACAGCACATTCCATGACCCCACAATACAGCCAGTAGTAGTGCAGCAGGTTCCACACACCCCCATAGTACAGCCAATAGTAGCAGTGACACTGTATAGGAAATAGTAGTAATACAGAGATCATAAAATGAGTGCGCTTTGCTTTTCAATGAAGCACTGAAGAATCTTTGAAGCACAGGCAGTGCACTAGCATTTAAAAGAAGCACTTTACTTTTACTTGATGGATTTACTTTATGACAAAAGTGCTTGCTAGAAACATTGATGTACTAGTGTAACTGTGTTTGAACAATGTGCTTGCATTTACTTTACTTGCTGAATTTATTTACTTTGTTTTTGCAACAGAAAATATGGAAACACTGAGCATGTACTGTATGTTATTTCTGATATCTAAGCCAGATAACAGAAAGTTGAGGGATATTTCCAAGCCAGACTTGCTGGCTGAAAGTTGACAGGTATTTTCAAATCAGACACACTAAAGCAAGAGCACTTTCTGGTTAATTGGCTTGCTCAGAGAAACACATTAGACAAAGGGAGGTAGAAAGAATCAAATCCTGCATCCTTGAGTACAAGAAGCGGTTCATTAAAAGCATAGAGTCTAGGGGGGTGTGGTCAAGATGGCAAGCAGTTAACAGTACAAGAATTTTGCTCTGCTTCTCCTCTACATTTTTGACAGGATTTCATTTTTAATTTCACTAAAAAAACTTCTAAAAAAGGTGAAGTAAAGAAGTGGAAACTATTTAGGGCTGTCTGGTGAAAAACTCCACTCTTTAAAAAAAACATTTCTGTCAAAACTTTTGCATGAAAATATCAAATGAAAATGAATCACTCTAAGGCAACACTTCAAGAAGTCACAATGAAGAAAGAGCTACAATCTCTCATCAGTAGTATTCAGGACTTATCGTTAAAATTGGATAAGCTAGACTCTAAGTTAAACACAATCAAGAAGATTGTATAAAAGCAAAGCAGATTAATAAATGGAGTAGTTACACAGCAAAAACTTCAGATATCTGCCATGGAAGACTCACTCACTGATTTAGATGACAGACACTGAAGGAGAAATTAACACTGAATTCATTTTAAAACAAAACAACAAGTTTCTGGAGAAGATAGATGATCTTGAAAACAGGGCAAGAGGGAACAATATCAGGATATATGGAGTGCCTGAGAAGCAAGAGGGAAAAATATTCTAAACTTTTTAACTACTTGAATTCCAAAAACTTTAAACTTGCCTGAAGCCCTATCATATAATATAGAGACAGCATACAGATCCCTATCAGCAATAAATTCAAACAAGAAAACTTCAAATCCAAGATCCATAATAGCGAAATTCATTTCAAGTCAAGGCAAAGACTTAGTTTTAAAAACTGCCTGGTCTGCATCACCCATCAAAATGGGTGATACCCTTATCAGATTTGACAAAGACTTTTCTTCTTTACTTGTCTCAAAAAGGAAAGCATGTATTCCTTTGTTGAAAAGTCTAAAGAAATCTGGAATAAAGACACATCTAGTTTACCTAGCAAAATTAAGACTTTTTTGCCAGAAGGAAGAAAAACATTTGAAACCCTGGAAGATGCTGTTTCTTTTGTACAGAAAAAACAACTTATTTAATCCCATTGAAGAAATGGAGTGTGCCTCATCTTTGAAAAGGCATGCTACAAGAAATGAATGGGCAGTAAAAATAAAAATAAAAAACTCAGGGACAAATGAAAATATTACATGTTGTTGTACAATGCATGATTTCATAATAATTTGCTTTTTGAGGCATTTCCGAATGGATTTCATCAAAAGGTAAAACTTTTGATTTTTTTCATTTTTTCATATTAAAATATAGTTTCAGTAAGCAATAATTTCCTGCTTATTGAAATACATTTGATTTTCCACAAGACGGGGTAAATGTATAAATAACAGTTATATTAATAGTTATATCTGAAATATATAATCTGAGTTTAAACAACTGATTAAACTTTTATAGTTCTGTTTATTTAAATATCAATAAGAAGACATATAAATAATGATAATTAGTCTGGGTTTGATACATAGTGAAATTTTTATTTAAAACAGTGTCCTAAAAGAAAGAAAATGTGCAGATATGTTCTGTCATGGTTTTCTGTTCAATTTAAACATTTCAATACTCAACAGCAGTCTTACTAAATGCTGGGTAACTGCTTAAATAATATGTACTTTATTTTTTACCTTAATTGGGGCTTATTTGAACTATTTTCTTTATTTCTTCACTAAAACTGTTAAAGTGTCTTTTTACATAGATCGTGGCTACCCCAGTGTGATCATGAGCCCCTTTAACTGTTATCATCTTTCTTTTACCTCATTCTCCCATCTGAAAGTCTAAAAGTGTTTCAGGAGTGTTTTTCTTAATGACACAAGCTTATTTGAGTTTTCACAGCAGCCTGGTTTCATTTTGAACAGCTCATGAGTAAGGAAGTGCTATATGACCTCTAATCCCTCCAGAAACAGGAAATGAATGGAACCGTTGAATGGAACATTAAACAGACATTATTTGAAGGTTTTGGAGACTTCTTTACATTAATCATCAAGTTTAGACATGATTTTGTAAGTTTAAACATGCTTTTTTATACTCAATATTACTACTTCAGTGAAACAAAAGAAGTTTGTGTTCTAAGGAAACTGGTGGTATGAACTGCAAGACAGGGAAGAAAGAAACATGATGCACAAGGGAAAAGATCTCTGAAGGTGGGATAATTAAAATAAACCTCTATAAACCATATAATGCTGCTCTAAAGGGATTGTGTGAAAGCTTCATTAATAAGGTGAGCATACATTTAAAGTAACATAACATTTTATTTATTTTGAATACATAGAGCTTCCCCACCCTCATTTTAAACAGCAACTTTACTGAGTATTAAAACAGCTGTAAAAAAATAAACTGCTTTATGACGTCTTTTTTATGAAAATTAAACAAAGTATAAGCTGTTAGCACATGGAATGAAAAAATAACATAAATTTAACAGGTTTTGTTTTAAAAAAAGTAAACAACATTCCAGCATTATAACAGACATCACAAAAGCCTATCCTATATTATGTCATGATGACTAGTAGATGTGGGTGTGTATGTTTATGCTTGCATATTCACATTTGATTGTAACTATATAGAGAATGTGAGGTTTAGATACATATATGTATGTGGTCACATAGCTCTGTGGAGAGAAATGTACAGTTCTGTATGATAGTGTGGAGCTGAATGGAGAGTACACATATAAGCCTGAAATCCCTTGGTAATATAGCTTGCATAAAAATAAATAACATTTTAACCCATTGACAACATACATATGTGATATGGCTGCCTATAATTGATTAAATGTAAGCACAGGTAATTAAGTTTATCTCATCAATAGTTCAATTCTGGTATACACAGCTAATATTGTCAGCAATAAATATAACACTTATTTCTGATACTTTATATTGGTATGCTTGGTAACAATGACATGAACAGCAAACTTTTATACACAATATATAGGCTTGCTTAAGTAAAAGGTTATCCCACATGCCCTAAATAACAGTTCAGCAATAAATTATAATAGTCAATGTAGTATACTATTTATAGTGTTGTTAGTTATTTTGTAGATAGGATATTTAAAATTCCTTGAATTAGAGGAATCACCATTTTAAGAATGCAATAAATAACATATTAGTAAGTAATTAATATGAACACACTTACAAAGAAATAAGACAACTGTTATAAGTAAAGTGGCTTCCTATCTCAAATGTGATTTTATAAGATTAAGTTAATTATTTAGTTCTCTGTTATGTCTGTTAGAAGCACAGCTTATATAGTTAGAGTGTATTCTATTTTATTCATGTTGTTTAATTATATCTACATAAGCAGTAGCAAAGATTTGTGGTTAGGTAGAGCTATGGGGTTGTTAGCATGCATATTGTAAGGAAGAAATTTTCATCAAACCAGGAATTTTTTATTCCATGTTAGAGGATAAAAATGTTTTTAACTAAGATTTTTTAATACTAGTTTTGGAATGTTTGTCCATAAGTTATCCATATGTTAGATCTGTATTCATTGTGCTAAACCATTGTTCATTAGTTTTTAAACCATTGGTTCTCAAAGATGCCAGGATATAAATGTCTTTCACTAAATGTTAATGGGCTGAATGATCCTTTAAAAAGAAACTGTATAAATAAGTATTTAATGTTAAATAAAGCATATATTACCTTCTTGCAAGAAACACATCTTTTGACTGAATATTTAGAGAGGTTACAAATAAAGGACTATTTAATTTTAGTAAGTTCTCATTTTAGTTTGAAAAGAAGAAATATTCTTATCCTTTGGAAGAAAACACTAGGTTTACATAAAATAATTAATACTTATGGCAAGTTCGTACATAAAAATCTACTGCCAATCATTAGCGGACCGGAGTTCCGCTGTGGCAACCCCAAAACAGGAAAAGCCGAAAGATACAACAACAACAACTTATTCTGATAAGAATGATATGCTGGGATTGGTGGTGATACAAATAGATAAAAAACATTACACTCTCATAAATACTTATTGGATTCCTGAAATATGATCTAAAACAGCCAAGAAGTATCTACACATTATGACATTATATTCAAATGGAAATGTAGTGATAGCCAGAGACTTTAATTGTGTTTTATCAAGTAAAGACACAACTAATAAGAAAAGAGTCTGACTAACTTCTACAGCAAAACATTTAAATCACTATACAGGTTTAATGAATATAAGGAATATTTTAGACTTAAAACTACAAAGCTCTTTAAAGTATATACACCATTGCTTCAGATATGGAACACAAACCAATATTGATACAGTTTTTGTATCAAATGAGCTTTATTCAAAAATAGAAGATGTATTAATAGCCTTGTGCCCTTTGTATGACCATAATGCCATTACATTCACTCCAACCTTCAGCTCAAATATCTTAATTCATTGTCAAAGGTTACCTGCATACATAATTAAAATAAAAGGGTTTAATGATTGTTTTTTGAAAGAAATTAATCAATTCATGGAATTTAATAACTATGGGGTGGTGACAGATGCTATATTATGGGACACCCTAAAAGCCTATTTATTTGGTAAAGTTAAACACTGGTATAAATGTAAAAGGAAAGAATAGGACAAGGACTTGATTGGTCTACAGTTTAATATAGATAAATTAAAGTTTTTGAAGGAAAATATACACCATAAATTAACTAGTGAACAGAAAAGTAAAACTGATGGTTTTTTTCTTTTAAAGAATTGAAAGACCAAATTAAAAGTCTGAAACTAACAAGGCTCCAAGATTAGATGGTATCATCCCAGAATTGTATAAACTGCTACCTGACAATATTTTAAAAACTTTAACATCTTTGAAGAAGTCAAAAGCTCTGCTAATATTCCTCTCTCTTGTAGATACGCTATAATTATACCTATTTTAAAATCAGATAAAGATCCTATATCATGTGCTTCTTACTTTTGTATTTAAATACAAAAAAATCATGTCTATGCTAGCAAAAACACTAAACCATACACTCCCAGGATTAATAAATGAAGATCAAGGTGTCTTTATAATAAACAGAAGAGTCCAAAACAATATTATGAGTTTTTTTTTCATTAATTGTGTGATAGGTGGTACTGCCAGCTATGCCAGGAGAAGTAGGGCAGTGGATGTCTAATATATGCCGGCACAACTAGCTGGAATTTTGTAAAGAATTATATGTCATTTGCATATCAAAGGGATTTGTAGAGCTGCTTGTGTTGAAAAATGTACTTGCAAAGCTGCTTGTCTTAAAAAATCTGTCAACAGTGTGCTCTACTGGGCAGCAAAGAAATGTAAATGCATTACTGTAATTGTTTAAATGTGCATATATATATATATATATATATATATATATATATATATATATATATATATATATATATAGTAACAGAGGATACTGGAAGAGTAGAGGTTAATCTCAATCTACATGACCTGACTTTGAGAACTAATAAGAAAATTAAATTACTGGGACTAGGCCATAAAAATGTTATCTCACAGTTTTGAAAGAAACCAGATTCAAAATGTCTGTACTAGAAAGCTTCCTGCATTGTCATTGGGGTGAACTGATTGATACTCTGAAAGGGTGAAGGTTTGAAATTATTTTATGACTTCTAGGAGGTGCAGCAGATTTTAGCAAGGCTCTCTGTGTATGCATTATTGACACCTATGTGATAAATCCTGACAGCTTGTAGCAATGGGTGGGTTGCATGGCAACCAGAAGTCAAATGACCAGATGTATGTGATATCATTTGGTAAATAAATAATGTTTTAATACTAGATGAGCCTAAAGTCTCAGATGCAGTCTGTTTCTTGGAGCCTGACATAGAAGGATCCCTCACCTACTTCATCTTGCCTTGCTCTAGTAAGTGACCAGGGATGGTAATTCTCTAGATAAGTTAGGAAAATATAGCGAGAATAGTTAAGTATTGTTTTTTTCCAATAAAAGTTTTATTTTCTGCAGTATTAAAAATCTCAACCATTTGCAGGTTAGAAATGAACAATAACAAGCAAGAGAGCATCAAGAAAAAGGGAAAAATGAAATAAAGCTTAATCCTACTAAATATATACAAAATACACAATGGGAGTCCACAATTGACTATCTTTGTAGTAATTGTCAATTGAAATGACTCTATTAGCACATAAGATACTATAATAGAGTTGTAAATCTGGCAAACCCAAGCCCCCTCTATTTTTTGGGGAATATAAGCTTTTGATATGAAATTCTCACCGTCTTTGGGAGCCAGATGAATTTTGCAAAAGCTTTGTGTATTTTAGTAAATAAGTCATTTGGAATGGAAGAAAAGGATGCATTAAAATGGTAAAAAAAATTTGGGAGGATAATAATTTTAATGATAACTGCTTTTGACAACATGGGTAATTTCATTTGTTGCCACCTGGCCATATCCTGTGAGATCCCTGACCATAATTTCAGGACATTGCAGTGCATAATGTAAGGAAAATAATGGTCATAACAAATCCCTAAATATTTAAAGGAATATACCATATTGAAAGGAGAGTCTGGGAAGTGGTTTTCTCTGAGACCTGTAGGGTTAACAGGGAAGATATAAGATTTGTTTTGATCAATTTTATAGTCAGAGATAACTGCAAAGGTATTTAGGGTGGTGACCAATTTCTTGAGATCTACATTAAGATGTTCAAAATATATATTCAGGTCATCTGCAAAGGTGGCCAGGCTTATTTTAGTATGTAGTATTTTAGGAATTGAATGGTAAGTTTTCTGCATAATAAATAGGAAAAGAGGTTCTATGTATAAATTGAACAAAAGAGGAGGGAGGGGACATCCTTGTCTAGTTTCATTAGAAATTTGTATCGGGTTTGAGTAATTCCTGATAATATATAAGCATGTATATGAACTATTGTATAATATCTTGATAGTACCAATTAATTCTGTGAGACATCAAAATGGGATAGCGCTGCAAACAGAAAGCTCCAATTGACCCTATCAAATGCCTTACATGCATCTAATATCATTGCATATCTCGGGTTTTTGTCTTTTTTGGCAAGATTAATCATAGTTTCTAATGTCAATGTATTATTCCAGGTGTGTCTATTGCACATAAAGCCAAATTGTTCATGGGATATTAGAGAGGGCATCACTTTTTTGAGTCTTTCCGCCAATAGATATGATAAAATTTTAATGTTGACATTCATCAGTGAGATTGGCCTGTAGTTATTCAAGTTCGATTTATCGAAGTTATTTTTAGGGATAAATATGGTGTTTGAGTTGTTTATGAAAAGGTCCGAAACACCATTAAGGGAGATACAATTATACAGTTTGAGTAAGATGGGAGTCGGATTGTATTTAAAAGTTTTATAAAAATCTGGAGTATAACCATCTGGTCCTGGAGCTTTTCCTAACTTAAGATTACCAATGACATCCATTATTTTCTGTTGATTTAATGGAGTAGATAAAATCGCTTTCTGGTCTTCATTTAATTTCAGGAATATAAGATTGCCAAGATAATCTTCTATCACTGAGATTGGTGTTTGGTGGTCATTTCTAGCATAAATGTCCCAGTATATCTGATGAAATAACTGTATAATTTGTAGGTCTGTTTTATATATTTTATCTTGATGACAAATAAGGATTATCCTAAAGGATTCCTGTCTATTTTCAATTAGTCTAGCTAGTGCTTTAGAGAGGGGTTGTACCCATTCAGAGTACTTAGCTATAAATTTTAATTCCTAAAGAGAATAATTGAATTGGTGTAGATTAAATAATTCTCTTTGTTTTTCTGTTATTTGAGAATCCAAAGCTGGAGTATGATTCTCTTAATAGTTCCTGTCTAATTCCCTAATTTCGGATAATAATCGGTCTTCCTTTTCTTTCCTTATTCTCTTAAGATAAGTGGCTTTCTGAATAAGTATTCCTCTAATAATCACTTTATATGAGGCCCATTGTGTATCATATGGGATGTCCGTGTTATGTATGTCCGTATCAAATTCTGTTAGAACTTTAATAATTTCTTTAGTCACTTCTGGGTTATGTAGTAGATTATTATTTAGAGACTAATTGGAACCTCTAGCTAAAGTAGGTGAGTTACATGCAAAATTTATTGTTAATGTAATCTTTGAGTGGTCCGAAAATAATCTAGATTCAACTAAATAGTTTATCTTCCATTTTATTAATCCTTCTGAAATTAGAAAAAAGTCTAGGCATGACCAAGTATTGTAGCATTTAGAAAAATGTGTATCTTTTATTGTTTTGAACATCATCACTAAAAGAAATGGGATCAACAAGTCTGAAATCTGACATGAGATACACCAAGGCCAAGGAGGCATGTGTGTTGTCTGACTTGGATATACTGGAGCGATCTGAGCCAGAATCTATTACAGCATTTCAATCCCCCCCCCAGAATATAATAATGATAAGGGAAGTTAAGTAAAATATTATACATTTTTAAAATGAAGTCCTATTGTCTAGCACTAGGTCTGTAGACATTTAGAAATAAGGTTGGTTTATTTAATAAGGGGTTCATAATCATAAAGTAACACCATCTACCCCCCCATCCATTCCCCGGTCTACAATAGAGGCCTGTAGTGAGTTTTTAATTATAGTTGCTACTCCTTTAGAGTTAGAACTGTCTCCCGAAAAATGATGTCTTTTATCCATTTCCTATTCTTTTCATTTGTCCAGTCCTCCTCAATCATATGTGTTTCTTGAATAAAACAAATATATGCTTTCCATTTCAGAAGTAAATGCATCAATAATTTTCTTTTATTTTTGTCATGTAACCTCTTACATTCCAGGAAATTAATTTCCACAAACTGTCCATACTATTAATTAAGGTGTTAAATTAATATTTGGGTTGGAATTGGGATGGCTATAATTGAGAAACTATTGGATGATCCAAGTATAATTTTTATGACAAGTAAAGATGTGTCATTAGTTAATAGTGCAGCACAAATCTCTCTCAAAACTACCCCCGTGCCTACCCACTTATCCACTATAATTGAAAGAGAAAGGAAGAAAAAAATACACATAATATTGAAATTGTTGAATAATTATCAATAGCAAAATAAGTATATCTATATACTATATACATCACTGTCTTAGTTCCAAATGTTGTCATCCAATACCCTACTTAGAACATCCACCTAGCTCCTAGCTAAACATTCTGCCAGTTACAAAATTTGTAGCATCATACAAAAATCAGTTGGATTGAGTTTATAAAAACAACATATGTTAAAGAACTAGTAAGTCTAATCAAAGGTCTAAGGTAAAGAGAAAAAGACTGCAAAATATGTGTCATCTATATAAAAAAGAGAAGAAAATGTTTTAAAGCATCTCCTCATGTAGCCTGCTGGAATCTATACAGGTATCACAAAAGTACAATTTCTAGCACCAACAGAAAATATAAAGATAACAAACATTTCGTGGGCATCCTTGTTCATTAAAATTGGCTACATCGTATCAAATGAGCTTTATTCAAAAATAGAAGATGTATTAATAGCCTTGTGCCCTTTGTATGACCATAATGCCATTACATTCACTCCAACCTTTAGCTCAAATATCTTAATTCATTGTCAAAGGTTACCTGCATACATAATTAAAATAAAAGGGTTTAATGATTGTTTTTTGAAATAAATTAATCAATTCATGGAATTTAATAACTATGGGGTGGTGACAGATGCTATATTATGGGACACCCTAAAAGCCTATTTATTTGGTAAAGTTAAACACTGGTATAAATGTAAAAGGAAAGAATGGGACAAGGACTTGATTGGTCTGCAGTTTAATATAGATAAATTAAAGTTAATCTTAAAGCCCAATGACAAAGCTACAATTATAGAGTTATAAAAGCTGAACCAGAAATATTAGGAAATACTTCAACACAAGCTCTCAATCAATCGAAAAAAAAAAATAACTGCAGTCTTATTCAGTAAACCCAAAGAATCGGCATAGAATAGCCAATAGATCAAAAAATATGAACAAAATAAATCACATTAAAGAGATTGTATATAAAGAGGGGAAAACATCAAAATAATGATTCTAAATGGCATATTACAATATTTTAGTAAATATTATGATAAAAATTAATAAAACAGAGACAAACTTAGATAATAATGAACTAATTGAAAGTTTTTGAAGGAAAATATGCACCATAAATTAACTAGTGAACAGAAAAGTAAAATTGATGTTTTTTTTCTTTTAAAGAATTGAAAGACCAAATTAAAAGTCTGAAACTAACAAGGCTCCAAGATTAGATGGTATCATCCCAGAATTGTATAAACTGCTACCTGACAATATTTTAAAAACTTTAACATCTTTGAAGAAGTCAAAAGCTCTGCTAATATTCCTGTCTCTTGTAGATACGCTATAATTATACTTATTTTAAAATCAGATAAAGATCCTATATCATGTGCTTCTTACTTTTGAATGTAGAACACAAAAAATGCATGTCTATGCTAGCAAAAAGACTGAACCATACACTCCCATGATTAATAAATGAAGATCGAGGTGTCTTTATAATAACCAGAAGAGTCCAAAACAATATTATGAGTTTTTTTTTTTTATTAATTGTGTGATAGGTGGTACTGCCAGCTATGCCAGGAGAAGTAGGGCAGTGGATGTCTAACATATGCCGGCACAACTAGCTGGAATTTTGTAAAGAATTATATGTCATTTGCATATCAAAGGGATTTGTAGAGCGGCTTGTGTTGAAAATGTACTTGTAAAGCTGCTTGTCTTAAAAAATCTGTCAACAGTGTGCTCTACTGGGCAGCAAAGAAATGTACATGCATTATTGTAATTGTTTAAATGTATATATATATATATATATATATGTATATATATATATATATATATATATATATATACATATATATATATATATATATTGTAACAGAGGATACTGGAAGAGTAGAGGTTAATCTCAATCTACATGACCTGACTTTGAGAACTAATAAGAAAATTAAATTACTGGGACTATGCCATAAAAATGTTATCTCACAGTTTTGAATGAAACCAGGTTCAAAAAGTCTGTACTAGAAAGCTTCCTGCATTGTCATTGGGGTGAACTGATTGATACTCTGAAAGGGTGAAGGTTTTAAATTATTTTATGACTTCTAGGAGGTGCAGCAGATTTTAGCAAGGCTCTCTGTGCATGCATTATTGACACCTATGTGATAAATCCTGACAGCTTGTAGCAATGGGTGGGTTGCATGGCAGTCAGAAGTCAAATGACCAGATGTATGTGATATCATTTGGTAAATAAATAAATAATGTTTTAATACTAGATGAGCCTAAAGTCTCAGATGCAGTCTGTTTCTTGGAGCCTGACATAGAAGGATCCCTCACCTACTTCATCTTGCCTTGCTCTAGTAAGTGACCAGGGATGGTAATTCTCTAGATAAGTTAGGAAAATATAGTGAGAATAGTTAAGTATTGTTTTTTTTTCCAATAAAAGTTTTATTTTCTGCAGTATTAAAAATCTCAAACATTTGCAGGTTAGAAATGAACAATAACAAGCAAGAGAGCATCAAGAAAAAGGGAAAAATGAAATAAAGCTTAATCCTACTAAATATATACAAAATACACAATGGTGCTGCTTGAGGTCATTAATACAAAAGGAAGTAAGATTAACTGAATATACATATGAAAAAAAGTACATAACACGTAACACTTTATTCTACATTTATGATGAGGACTAACCAAGGAAAGATCTGTTAGAATATCCTTGGACCAAAAAGCTAACAAGAAAAAGAATCAGAAAAGAAAAGCCACTTAATAATAATGTAACCTTCTAGATTCATAGTTGCCCAGTCATCAAAAATATGGTTGAAGAGGGTATATCAGAATTTCTGGAAGTAAGCACGCTTGTTAGTACTTCTTAGTAAAAGTTTTTGTGAAGTTATATATTTAACTGCCATGATTCTGAAACTTTTCCAAGACATCTTAGTGCAATCCAGCCAATTTTTGGTTATTTAAAGTTTAACTAATAAACAAAGTGTGATTAAGACATGCAATCTTAATTTTGAAATGTTAATGTTAGTGATGTAAAGTAAAAAAAAAAAAAAAAAAAAAAAAAAAAGGTGTAGCAATGGGGGCTTCTTGTGCTTCATTATACGCTAATGTGGTGTTGCATTACTGGGAAAAGAAGTTTGTTTTTCCAAGCTCCTGATTTCAACACATTTTACATTATAGGAGGTACTTGGATGATATTTGTTTGTTGTGGAACGGTACCGAAGAGATGCTTATTGATTTTTTACATTACATTAACAACACAACTTTCTTTTTGAATTTCACGTATAAGATTGACAATGATAGATTACATTACTTGGATGTTACCCTGCTTAACGATTATAATAACCAGTGCTTTCAGAGTATCACCATTTCCCAAGAGAGGGTTGATTTGTGATAACCCATTTTGTCTAGTCGCACTTTGAGAGAACACCATATGCTATGTGAATATCTACAGAACCACATTATATGAAGAATATCTGCATGTGGGTAAGAGCAGCAGGAACATGCAGAGGATACATTAAGGTTAAAATTTATTTAAGATAAAAAAGGAAAAATATGAATTGTTATTTATCATGAAAATGCATATGCAAGTTTTTTTTTAGGGGGGACAAGGTGGGTGGCTTTTTATGGTTGTTAGTTTTGGTCTCTGAAAAGTCAGTCAGATGTTGGTCCCAGAATCTGAGTAGATATGTCTCTTGTGGTATTTGATTATATATATGAATTTATAAGACAAGGCTAACATTTCTTCTTACAAGAGAGAGCTTTCAATAGTTCTGATACCTGTTTAACTTCAGTATCATCAATGATGCTACCCTTAAGTAAGGATGTGATTATTTCTCTTATCTGTCAAAGTATTATAGTGTGCTTTTTAGTTAAGTTTAATAAGTCCCACAGTTCTAGGAGTGAATTATCCCTGAATTTATAAATGTCCCAAAGTGTGTAGTGTTTTATTAGAGGATATTCAGCAAGGTTGATCATGTTGTTGTTAATTTTCAAATTGGGATTTAGATGAATGGGCTGAAATAAAAGCAGAGTTTTATCCAGCTTCAGTGATTTAAAAATCTCTTGACAAATTTTAACTTTATCCTTCAAAACATAGTTCAACTTTATTTTTCTAAGAGTTGTTGCCTCCAAGAAGGGAAGTGTTTTGGGATTAAAGTTGTTACTAGATACATGATTATACCATATATTGACCCAAAAGGGAGTCCACAATTGACTATCTTTGTAGTAATTTTCAATTGAAATGACTCTATTAGCACATAAGATTCTATAATAGAGTTGTAAATCTGGCAAACCCAAGCCCCCTCTATTTTTTGGGGAATATAAGCTTTTGATATGAAATTCTCACCGTCTTTGGGAGCCAGATGAATTTTGCAAAAGCTTTGTGTATTTTAGTAAATAAGTCATTTGGAATGGAAGAAAAGGATGCATTAAAATGGTAAAAAACTTTGGGAGGATAATCATTTTAATGATAACTGCTTTTGACAACATGGGTAATTTCATTTGTTGCCACCTGGCCATATCCTGTGAGATCCCTGACCATAATTTCAGGACATTGCAGTGCATAATGGAAGGAAAATAATGGTCATAACAAATCCCTAAATATTTAAAGGAATATACTATATTGAAAGGAGAGTCTGGGAAGTGGTTTTCTCTGAGACCTGTAGGGTTAACAGGGAAGATATAAGATTTGTTTTGATCAATTTTATAGTCAGAGATAACTGCAAAGGTATTTAGGGTGGTGACCAATTTCTTGGGATCTACATTAAGATGTTCAAAATATATATTCAGGTCATCCGCAAAGGTGGCCAGACTTATTTTAGTATGTAGTATTTTAGGAATTGAATGGTAAGTTTTCTGCATAATAAATAGGAAAAGAGGTTCTATGTATAAATTGAACAAAAGAGGAGGGAGGGGACATCCTTGTCTAGTTTCATTAGAAATTTGTATCGGGTTTGAGTAATTCCTGATAATATATAAGCGTGTATATGAACTATTGTATAATATCTTGATAGTACCAATGAATTCTGTGGGACATCAAAATGGGATAGCGCTGCAAACAGAAAGCTCCAATTGACCCTATCAAATGCCTTACATGCATCTAATATCATTGCATACCTCGGGTTTTTGTCTTTTTTGGCAAGATTAATCATAGTTTCTAATGTCAATGTATTATTCCAGGTGTGTCTATTGCACATAAAGCCAAATTGTTCATGGGATATTAGAGAGGGCATCACTTTTTTGAGTCTTTCCGCCAATAGATATGATAAAATTTTAATGTTGACATTCATCAGTGAGATTGGCCTGTAGTTATTCAAGTTCGATTTATCGAAGTTATTTTTAGGGATAAATATGGTGTTTGAGTTGTTTATGAAAAGATCCGAAACACCATTAAGGGAGATACAATTATACAGTTTGAGTAAGATGGGAGTCGGATTGTATTTAAAAGTTTTATAAAAATCTGGAGTATAATCATCTGGTCCTGGAGCTTTTCCTAACTTAAGATTACCAATGACATCCATTATTTTCTGTTGATTTAATGGAGTAGATAAAATCGCTTTCTGGTCTTCATTTAATTTCAGGAATATAAGATTGCCAAGATAATCTTCTATCACTGAGATTGGTGTTTGGTGGTCATTTCTAGCATAAATGTCCCAGTATATCTGATGAAATAACTGTATAATTTGTAGGTCTGTTTTATATATTTTATCTTGATGACAAATAAGGATTATCCTAAAGGATTCCTGTCTATTTTCAATTAGTCTAGCTAGTGCTTTAGAGAGGGGTTGTACCCATTCAGAGTACTTAGCTATAAATTTTAATTCCTAAAGAGAATAATTGAATTGGTGTAGATTAAATAATTCTCTTTGTTTTTCTGTTATTTGAGAATCCAAAGCTGGAGTATGATTCTATTAATAGTGCCTGTCTAATTCCCTAATTTCGGATAATAACCGATCTTCCTTTTCTTTCCTTATTCTCTTAAGATAAGTGGCTTTCTGAATAAGTATTCCTCTAATAATCACTTTATATGAGGCCCATTGTGTATCATATGGGATGTCCGTGTTATGTATGTCCGTATCAAATTCTGTTAGAACTTTAATAATTTCTTTATTCACTTCTGGGTTATGTAGTAGATTATTATTTAGAGACTAATTGGAACCTCTAGCTAAAGTAGGTGAGTTACATGCAAAATTTATTGTTAATGTAATCTTTGAGTGGTCCGAAAATAATCTAGATTCAACTAAATAGTTTATCTTCCATTTTATTAATCCTTCTGAAATTAGAAAAAAGTCTAGGCATGACCAAGTATTGTAGCATTTAGAAAATGTGTATCTTTTATTGTTTTGAACATCATCACTAAAAGAAATGGGATCAACAAGTCTGAAATCTGACATGAGATACACCAAGGCCAAGGAGGCATGTGTGTTGTCTGACTTGGATATACTGGAGCGATCTGAGCCAGAATCTATTACAGCATTTCAATCCCAGAATATAATAATGATAAGGGAAGTTAAGTAAAATATTATACATTTTTAAAATGAAGTCCTATTGTCTAGCACTAGGTCTGTAGGCATTTAGAAATAAGGTTGGTTTATTTAATAAGGGGTTCATAATCATAAAGTAACACCATCTACCCCCCCATCCATTCCCCGGTCTACAATAGGGGCCTGTAGTGAGGTTTTAATTATAGTTGCTACTCCTTTAGAGTTAGAACTGTCTCCTGAAAAATGATGTCTTTTATCCATTTCCTATTCTTTTCATTTGTCCAGTCCTCCTCAATCATATGTGTTTCTTGAATAAAACAAATATATGCTTTCCATTTCAGAAGTAAATGCATCAATAATTTTCTTTTATTTTTGTCATGTAACCTCTTACATTCCAGGAAATTAATTTCCACAAACTGTCCATACTATTAATTAAGGTGTTAAATTAATATTTGGGTTGGAATTGAGATGGCTATAATCGAGAAACTATTGGATGATCCAAGTATAATTTTTATGACAAGTAAAGATGTGTCATTAGTTAATAGTGCAGCACAAATCTCTCTCAAAACTACCCCCGTGCCTACCCACTTATCCACTATGATTGAAAGAGAAAGGAAGAAAAAAATACACATAATATTGAAATTGTTGAATAATTATCAATAGCAAAATAAGTATATCTATATACTATATACATCACTGTCTTAGTTCCAAATGTTGTCATCCAATACCCTACTTAGAACATCCACCTAGCTCCTAGCTAAACATTCTGCCAGTTACAAAATTTGTAGCATCATACAAAAATCAGTTGGATTGAGTTTATAAAAACAACATATGTTAAAGAACTAGTAAGTCTAATCAAAGGTCTAAGGTAAAGAGAAAAAGACTGCAAAATATGTGTCATCTATATAAAAAAGAGAAGAAAATGTTTTAAAGCATCTCCTCATGTAGCCTGCTGGAATCTATACAGGTTTCACAAAAGTACAATTTCTAGCATCAACAGAAAATATAAAGATAACAAACATTTCGTGGGCATCCTTGTTCATTAAAATTGGCTACATCGTATCAAATGAGCTTTATTCAAAAATAGAAGATGTATTAATAGCCTTGTGCCCTTTGTATGACCATAATGCCATTACATTCACTCCAACCTTTAGCTCAAATATCTTAATTCATTGTCAAAGGTTACCTGCATACATAATTAAAATAAAAGGGTTTAATGACTGTTTTTTGAAATAAATTAATCAATTCATGGAATTTAATAACTATGGGGTGGTGACAGATGCTATATTATGGGACACTCTAAAAGTCTATTTATTTGGTAAAGTTAAACACTGGTATAAATGTAAAAGGAAAGAATGGGACAAGGACTTGATTGGTCTGCAGTTTAATATAGATAAATTAAAGTTAATCTTAAAGCCCAATGACAAAGCTACAATTATAGAGTTATAAAAGCTGAACCAGAAATATTAGGAAATACTTCAACACAAGCTCTCAATCAATCGAAAAAAAAAAATAACTGCAGTCTTATTCAGTAAACCCAAAGAATCGGCATAGAATAGCCAATAGATCAAAAAATATGAACAAAATAAATCACATTAAAGAGATTGTATATAAAGAGGGGAAAACATCAAAATAATGATTCTAAATGGCATATTACAATATTTTAGTAAATATTATGATAAAAATTAATAAAACAGAGACAAACTTAGATAATAATGAACTAATTGAAAGTTTTTGAAGGAAAATATGCACCATAAATTAACTAGTGAACAGAAAAGTAAAATTGATGTTTTTTTTCTTTTAAAGAATTGAAAGACCAAATTAAAAGTCTGAAACTAACAAGGCTCCAAGATTAGATGGTATCATCCCAGAATTGTATAAACTGCTACCTGACAATATTTTAAAAACTTTAACATCTTTGAAGAAGTCAAAAGCTCTGTTAATATTCCTCTCTCTTGTAGATACGCTATAATTATACTTATTTTAAAATCAGATAAAGATCCTATATCATGTGCTTCTTACTTTTGAATGTAGAACACAAAAAATGCATGTCTATGCTAGCAAAAAGACTGAATCATACACTCCCATGATTAATAAATGAAGATCGAGGTGTCTTTATAATAACCAGAAGAGTCCAAAACAATATTATGAGTTTTTTTTTATTAATTGTGTGATAGGTGGTACTGCCAGCTATGCCAAGAGAAGTAGGGCAGTGGATGTCTAACATATGCCGGCACAACTAGCTGGAATTTTGTAAAGAATTATATGTCATTTGCATATCAAAGGGATTTGTAGAGCGGCTTGTGTTGAAAATGTACTTGTAAAGCTGCTTGTCTTAAAAAATCTGTCAACAGTGTGCTCTACTGGGCAGCAAAGAAATGTACATGCATTATTGTAATTGTTTAAATGTATATATATATATATATATATATATATATATATATATATATATATATATATATATATACATATATATATATATATATATTGTAACAGAGGATACTGGAAGAGTAGAGGTTAATCTCAATCTACATGACCTGACTTTGAGAACTAATAAGAAAATTAAATTACTGGGACTAGGCCATAAAAATGTTATCTCACAGTTTTGAATGAAACCAGGTTCAAAAAGTCTGTACTAGAAAGCTTCCTGCATTGTCATTGGGGTGAACTGATTGATACTCTGAAAGGGTGAAGGTTTGAAATTATTTTATGACTTCTAGGAGGTGCAGCAGATTTTAGCAAGGCTCTCTGTGCATGCATTATTGACACCTATGTGATAAATCCTGACAGCTTGTAGCAATGGGTGGGTTGCATGGCAGCCAGAAGTCAAATGACCAGATGTATGTGATATCATTTGGTAAATAAATAAATAATGTTTTAATACTAGATGAGCCTAAAGTCTCAGATGCAGTCTGTTTCTTGGAGCCTGACATAGAAGGATCCCTCACCTACTTCATCTTGCCTTGCTCTAGTAAGTGACCAGGGATGGTAATTCTCTAGATAAGTTAGGAAAATATAGCGAGAATAGTTAAGTATTGTTTTTTTTTCCAATAAAAGTTTTATTTTCTGCAGTATTAAAAATCTCAAACATTTGCAGGTTAGAAATGAACAATAACAAGCAAGAGAGCATCAAGAAAAAGGGAAAAATGAAATAAAGCTTAATCCTACTAAATATATACAAATTACACAATGGTGCTGCTTGAGGTCATTAATACAAAAGGAAGTAAGATTAACTGAATATACATATGAAAAAAAGTACATAACACGTAACACTTTATTCTACATTTATGATGAGGAATAACCAGGGAAAGATCTGTTAGAATATCCTTGGACCAAAAAGCTAACAAGAAAAAGAATCAGAAAAGAAAAGCCACTTAATAATAATGTAACCTTCTAGATTCATAGTTGCCCAATCATCAAAAATATGGTTGAAGAGGGTATATCAGAATTTCTGGAAGTAAGCACGCTTGTTAGTACTTCTTAGTAAAAGTTTTTGTGAAGTTATATATTTAACTGCCATGATTCTGAAACTTTTCCAAGACATCTTAGTGCAATCCAGCCAATTTTTGGTTATTTAAAGTTTAACTAATAAACAAAGTGTGATTAAGACATGCAATCTTAATTTTGAAATGTTAATGTTAGTGATGTAAAGTAAAAAAAAAAAAAAAAAAAAAAGGTGTAGCAATGGGGGCTTCCTGTGCTTCATTATACGCTAATGTGGTGTTGCATTACTGGGAAAAGAAGTTTGTTTTTCCAAGCTCCTGATTTCAACACATTTTACATTATAGGAGGTACTTGGATGATATTTGTTTGTTGTGGAAGGGTACCGAAGAGATGCTTATTGATTTTTTACATTACATTAACAACACAACTTTCTTTTTGAATTTCACGTATAAGATTGACAATGATAGATTACATTACTTGGATGTTACCCTGCTTAAAGATTATAATAACCAGTGCTTTCAGAGTATCACCATTTCCCAAGAGAGGGTTGATTTGTGATAACCCATTTTGTCTAGTTGCACTTTGAGAGAACACCATATGCTATGTGAATATCTACAGAACCACATTATATGAAGAATATCTGCATGTGGGTAAGAGCAGCAGGAACATGCAGAGGATACATTAAGGTTAAATTTATTTAAGATAAAAGGAGAAAAATATGAATTGTTATTTATCATGAAATGCATGTATGCAAGTTTTTTAAACAGGGACAATAGGTGGGTGGCTTTAATGGCTGTTAGTTTTTGGTCTTCTGAAAAGTCAGATCCTTGTTGGTCCCAGAAATCTGAGTAGATAAGTCTCTTGTGGTATTTGATTATATATATGAATTTATAAGACAAGGCTAACATTTCTTCTTACAAGAGAGAGCTTTCAATAGTTCTGATACCTGTTTAACTTCAGTATCATCAATGATGCTACCCTTAAGTAAGGATGTGATTATTTATCTTATCTGTCAAAGTATTACAGTGTGCTTTTTAGTTAAGTTTAATAAGTCCCACAGTTCCAGGAGTGAATTGTCCCTGAATTTATAAATGTCCCAAAGTGTGTAGTGTTTTATTAGAGGATATTCAGCAAGGTTGATCATGTTGTTGTTAATTTTCAAATTGGGATTTAGATGAATGGGCTGGAATAAAAGCAGAGTTTTATCCAGCTTCAGTGATTTAAAAATCTCTTGACAAATTTTAACTTTATCCTTCAAAACATAGTTCAACTTTATTTTTCTAAGAGTTGTTGCCTCCAAGAAGGGAAGTGTTTTGGGATTAAAGTTGTTACTAGATACATGATTATACCATATATTGACCCAAAAGGGAGTCCACAATTGACTATCTTTGTAGTAATTTTCAATTGAAATGACTCTATTAGCACATAAGATTCTATAATAGAGTTGTAAATCTGGCAAACCCAAGCCCCCTCTATTTTTTGGGGAATATAAGCTTTTGATATGAAATTCTCACCGTCTTTGGGAGCCAGATGAATTTTGCAAAAGCTTTGTGTATTTTAGTAAATAAGTCATTTGGAATGGAAGAAAAGGATGCATTAAAATAGTAAAAAACTTTGGGAGGATAATCATTTTAATGATAACTGCTTTTGACAACATGGGTAATTTCATTTGTTGCCACCTGGCCATATCCTGTGAGATCCCTGAACATAATTTCAGGACATTGCAGTGCATAATGGAAGGAAAATAATGGTCATAACAAATCCCTAAATATTTAAAGGAATATACTATATTGAAAGGAGAGTCTGGGAAGTGGTTTTCTCTGAGACCTGTAGGGTTAACAGGGAAGATATAAGATTTGTTTTGATCAATTTTATAGTCAGAGATAACTGCAAAGGTATTTAGGGTGGTGACCAATTTCTTGGGATCTACATTAAGATGTTCAAAATATATATTCAGGTCATCCGCAAAGGTGGCCAGGCTTATTTTAGTATGTAGTATTTTAGGAATTGAATGGTAAGTTTTCTGCATAATAAATAGGAAAAGAGGTTCTATGTATAAATTGAACAAAAGAGGACGGAGGGGACATCCTTGTCTAGTTTCATTAGAAATTTGTATCGGGTTTGAGTAATTCCTGATAATATATAAGCGTGTATATGAACTATTGTATAATATCTTGATAGTACCAATGAATTCTGTGGGACATCAAAATGGGATAGCGCTGCAAACAGAAAGCTCCAATTGACCCTATCAAATGCCTTACATGCATCTAATATCATTGCATATCTCGGGTTTTTGTCTTTTTTGGCAAGATTAATCATAGTTTCTAATGTCAATGTATTATTTCAGGTGTGTCTATTGCACATAAAGCCAAATTGTTCATGGGATATTAGAGAGGGCATCACTTTTTTGAGTCTTTCCGCCAATAGATATGATAAAATTTTAATGTTGACATTCATCAGTGAGATTGGCCTGTAGTTATTCAAGTTCGATTTATCGAAGTTATTTTTAGGGATAAATATGGTGTTTGAGTTGTTTATGAAAAGGTCCGAAACACCATTAAGGGAGATACAATTATACAGTTTGAGTAAGATGGGAGCCGGATTGTATTTAAAAGTTTTATAAAAATCTGGAGTATAACCATCTGGTCCTGGAGCTTTTCCTAACTTAAGATTACCAATGACATCCATTATTTCCTGTTGATTTAATGGAGTAGATAAAATCACTTTCTGGTCTTCATTTAATTTCAGGAATATAAGATTGCCAAGATAATCTTCTATCGCTGAGATTGGTGTTTGGTGGTCATTTCTAGCATAAATGTCCCAGTATATCTGATGAAATAACTGTATAATTTGTAGGTCTGTTTTATATATTTTATCTTGATGACAAATAAGGATTATCCTAAAGGATTCCTGTCTATTTTCAATTAGTCTAGCTAGTGCTTTAGAGGGGGGTTGTACCCATTCAGAGTACTTAGCTATAAATTTTAATTCCTAAAGAGAATAATTGAATTGGTGCAGATCAAATAATTCTCTTTGTTTTTCTGTTATTTGAGAATCCAAAGCTGGAGTATGATTCTCTTAATAGTTCCTGTCTAATTCCCTAATTTCGGATAATAATCGGTCTTCCTTTTCTTTCCTTATTCTCTTAAGATAAGTGGCTTTCTGAATAAGTATTCCTCTAATAATCACTTTATATGAGGCCCATTGTGTATCATATGGGATGTCCGTGTTATGTATGTCCATATCAAATTCTGTTAGAACTTTAATAATTTCTTTAGTCACTTCTGGGTTATGTAGTAGATTACTATTTAGAGACTAATTGGAACCTCTAGCTAAAGTAGGTGAGTTACATGCAAAATTTATTGTTAATGTAATCTTTGAGTGGTCCGAAAATAATCTAGATTCAATTAAATAGTTTATCTTCCATTTTATTAATCCTTCTGAAATTAGAAAAAAGTCTAGGCGTGACCAAGTATTGTAGCATTTAGAAAAATGTGTATCTTTTATTGTTTTGAACATCATCACTAAAAGAAATGGGATCAACAAGTCTGAAATCTGACATGAGATCCACCAAGGCCAAGGAGGCATGTGTGTTGTCTGACTTGGATATACTGGAGCGATCTGAGCCAGAATCTATTACAGCATTTCAATCCCCCCCCCCCCAGAATATAATAATGATAATGGAAGTTAAGTAAAATATTATACATTTTTAAAATGAAGTCCTATTGTCTAGCACTAGGTCTGTAGACATTTAGAAATAAGGTTGGTTTATTTAATAAGGGGTTCATAATCATAAAGTAACACCATCTACCCCCCCCCATCCATTCCCCGGTCTACAATAGGGGCCTGTAGTGAGTTTTTAATTATAGTTGCTACTCCTTTAGAGTTAGAACTGTCTCCTGAAAAATGATGTATTTTATCCATTTCCTATTATTTTCATTTGTCCAGTCCTCCTCAATCATATGTGTTTCTTGAATAAAACAAATATATGCTTCCCATTTCAGAAGTAAATGCATCAATAATTTTCTTTTATTTTTGTCATGTAACCTCTTACATTCCAGGAAATTAATTTCCACAAACTGTCCATACTATTAATTAAGGTGTTAAATTAATATTTGGGATGGAATTGGGATGGCTATAATCGAGAAACTATTGGATGATCCAAGTATAATTTTTATGACAAGTAAAGATGTGTCATTAGTTAATAGTGCAGCACAAATCTCTGTCAAAACTACCCCCATGCCTACCCACTTATCCACTATGATTGAAAGAGAAAGGAAGAAAAAAAATACACATAATATTAAAATTGTTGAATAATTATCAATAGCAAAATAAGTATATCTATATACTATATACATCACTGTCTTAGTTCCAAATGTCGTCATCCAAAACCCTACTTAGAACATCCACCTAGCTCCTAGCTAAACATTCTGCCAGTTACAAAATTTGTAGCATCATACAAAAATCAGTTGGATTGAGTTTATAAAAACAACATATGTTAAAGAACTAGTAAGTCTAATCAAAGGTCTAAGGTAAAGAGAAAAAGACTGCAAAATATGTGTCATCTATATAAAAAAGAGAAGAAAATGTTTTAAAGCATCTCCTCATGTAGCCTGCCGGAATCTATACAGGTTTCACAAAAGTACAATTTCTAGCACCAACAGAAAATATAAAGATAACAAACATTTCGTGGGCATCCTTGTTCATTAAAATTGGCTACCTCATATCTTTTTAACAGATATCGTTGCTTCATCCCATAGGTGTTCAAACAAAGTCTGTCCAACTATCTCCATTACTTCACACTTTTACAATATAAACTATGTTTTATAAAGACAGCAAGCTTCTTGGTTGCATGCTAATATGTATCAAGTCCTGTCTTGTAGTCAATACCCTGCAAATTGAGCATATATACCATAAAAATGGACCACTTGATTTTACTAAGCCAATTCAGCCTCGTATAATTTGTATCTTCCCAAAAGGGAAACATGCAGTAAGGAATAGAGGAAAAAAAAGCTCTCTATATTCAAGCCATTTCAAAGACTAATCTTAACAAATGAGCTACTGGTAATAGGGCTGCGCTTTCACAAAATTGAAGATAAAGAAATATATAGCCCTGCATGCTATCACAGCTCTACTAACCTCATAGTTGCATATCCACATTACTTTTACAAGCTCATATGAGCTAGCGTAAAATTGGTAAACAGCATATTTAGTTATTTATTTATTTATTTAACATTTGTTGACCAGGCTAGTCTAACTGGATATATGTCCATTTTCAGTAGAGGCCCGGAAAAAAAGCTCCAAAAGAACAGACAATTTAAAACAAATCAAAGGTATTAGGCATATATGGACAAGAAGAAATGCATAATAGTTTACAAATGTTAACAATACAGCTAAAATAAAAGGAAAACCTCATTCCTTTAATTCTATACAAAAAATATATATATATATTTTTTTAAGAGAGTGAAGGAAATAGGGAGGAGAGTAGTAGTGGAACAAAAAGACAAAAGGAAAGAGGAGAGAGAAATGCAGAGAGGTTTGGTAAAAGTAGGGTAAGGAGAAGTAAAATCTAATATGAGTAGCAAGGAGAAGGTAGTTCAAAGTAACATGCTAAGTGGCCTAAGGAATGAGAAGAGAGTAGGGAGGATCAGCATAGGAAGAGAGGATGTAGAGTTGTAAAGGAGGAGAGATTTTAGTCAGGGTTGCTGCATGGACAGAGCCAATGGTTAGTAAGATGAAGTTTGAGTTTCTTTTTTAAGAGTGAGGAAGAGGAGATCATAGTGAGGTCCTTAGGAAGAAGGTTCCAGCTTTTCCCCACTGTATAGGAGAAAATTGAGCATATCCATCTTACATGCATCTATGGAGTAGTCTTCTGCTGTTAACGAAAGTAATTTACTGAGCACAGAGGTATACTATCATTCTCATTGATGAGGTTAGTGCAGGAGGAAGTTCCTTATAATGTACTAGCCTTTAGACTCGGAAGTTGTTTCCGTTTAAGGGTCCCACTGGCTGAAATACACCAGAACGAACATTCCTTGGCTCCATGTACACTAATGATCCATTTACTAAAGTTAAATTAACAGATTAATCAAGGCATGTAAAAGATAGCATTTGTAGTCAGACAAAAGAACCCGAGAAGATAAAAGCTTCAGCTGACAAAAGGTTTATCACTGTAAAGGCCTGATAATTAAGGTTCCGGTGCTTTTCCAAAACACTTTATGAAGACGGATTTAGCATCTTTAGGTGAGTCTATGGTGTATTTTACTTCATTATGGTAAAAAGGCAGTGTGTTAGGAAATCTCATCTGAAATTTGACTTTATGATTAATGAGAGCCCCACAGTACAGGGAAAGTTTATGTTGTCTTTCCTTAATTTCCAGTGGGAGATCCTGTGAAAGAGAAATCGCATAACCATTCCACATAAAATATTTCTGGCTTTTAAATGCAGATAAAATAGAGTGTATATCTTGGTAGTTAAGAAGTTTGGTACAGATTATTTGTGGAGCTGTAGCATTCTGACTCTTATAAAGTGCACGGTGGGCCCTCTCAATTGTAATTTCATTAGTATCATCATTCAAGTGTAAGATAGCGCTAAAGATTTGTTTAAGTGTTGGAACAAGTTGGTTGTGTTCATATTTTTCTGGGATCCCTCTGATAATAATATTATTTTGCCTACTTCTTGCTTCTAGATCTAGGATTTTTAGTTTTATGTCAGCTATTATTTTGTCTTTAGTGCTTGCTTCTTCTCTCAAATGCTCAATTTGTAACTCATTTGTCCTGGCTTTTTCTTCTATTAAATCCAAATGCTCTGTGATTTGATTTATTGTACCTCTGAATTTAGCAAGTTGTTTGGAGAATCCATGCACTGCAGTCTGAAGTGGTAAAAGGGTGCTTTTAAGTTTATCCATATGTATAGTATTTTCTGCATTTTCTTTTGAGATGTCTTTGGCTTGCTCCTGCTGAAGTTTAGTTGTTTTCTGCCTTTTAGATATAATTTCCTTTTCAGGAGACGCTATCGCAGATAGTTTGGTTTTTGAAGTTTGGGTATCCATGCCTTCTATTTCTTTAGGCATTTTATCACCACGGTTATAGATGTCTTTTCTTACGTAGCTGCTATCCTCTGCTAAGGTGCTGATGCCGTAATGCCTCTTATTCACACATGGTATCTGATGCCGTAATGCCTCTTATTCACACATGGTATCTCATGCCAAAAATTGTCAGGAAAAAAAGGGAGTTTTATACTTTGAAATAGTGACTTTAGAGTTCAGTTAGGATGATTTCTGGGTGAGTACTGGCTCTTTCTTTTAGATTTTTGCTCGTTTGTCAAAATTTGCTGGCTATTTAGTTGTTTTTCAGTACGTTAAGTAAGAGCTGTGTGGAGAAGGTGTTAACTAGACGACCACTATCATGGAAACCAAGAATAGTTAAGTATTGTTTTTCTGTAACTGTGTGACTCTTTCCAGCTGTGCTATTTTAATATTTCCTGTGATTGAAACGTTCATGTTTGCTGCAGATATTTAGCATTTTCATGTTCTTTTATTATTTATTATCAAATATATTTAAACCTTTCATTGTGGCTGGTTCTTTTAGAAAATATTTAAGCTTTGAGAGTGTTTGCATATATTTATTTGGTGATAACTCTGGCCACTCCTAAAAACCTTGTTGTTGGTCAAACTACCATTTGCATTAGTATTAATTATACACAGTATAATTGGGTACCCTTGTAAGATCCTTAACATAGCTGGCAGGGGTTGTGGTGACGGTGAAACTCCCTTATAGTCTGGGTGGAAGGGGACATAGCTAGTTAATCTGTGCCAGCCTTACGCCGGTGTGTGCGTGTGTGTGTGTGTGTGTGTGTGTGTGTGTGTGTGTGTGTGTGTGTGTGTGTGTGTGTGTGTGTGTGTGTGCAAATTAAATCTCACAGCGTGTGTGTGTCAGCTACTTGGAGCAGGGACACGAAGCACTGGTTTCACAGAGAGAGTGGTAGAGGACTTGGCTTGGAATCTTGGCTGAGGATTTAACTCTGCAGCTGTGCCAATGGGGAGCCTTACTGAGGACCTGGGGAGAGACAGAGAGAGAAACCCAGACCACAGGCTGAGTGAGTTCCCTGTGTGCTCTTAAGAAAAATTGTGCTTGATGCAGAGAGATCTGCATCTGGGAATGTTGAGTGTATCCATTTGTATTCCAAGTAAACGTTCCTCTCCAGTGTCAGTGGTGAGGATTCAGGCTCCTTGATTACTGGAACAGAGCTGGGATGTTGGAAATTGATATAGCAAATAAAAATAAAAAAGAATTATCAATAAGTCTGAATATTGATAAAGATGAATATAACTTTTCCTCTAGTTTTACAACATTAATTAAAACACTTGATAGCAATTCAGTATCTTTTGTCAAGATAGGTTCCTTTCTATCTAAACCCTTTAATATAGCAAAAGGTACCAAACAAGGATGCCTTCTTTCCCCTTTATTATTTGATCTAACTATAGAACTACTAGCTAACTATATAAGATCTAACACAAATATTAAAGGCTTCAAAATATATGAAAACGTTCATACTGTTGACATGTAGTGACATAGAACACTCATTAGATCATATACTCAAAGCCTTGGATTACTTCAAAAAGGTTTCAGATTTGAAATTCAATCATAATAAAACTAAAAGATTGCTTATAAACAAAAAATAACCACTTTTTTAAAATCACATAAAAATTTTAACTGGGAAAATTCTCAGATTAAATATTTAGGTACCACTATTGAATCTAAGAACAAAGATTTCATATTTATAAACTATAAAAACTTAATGGATGAAATCATAAAGTTAACAGACAGTTGGAATAAGCTATTCTTTACAATGGACGATGGATTAAACCTGATTAAAATCTTATACTATAGTCAATCCTTAATTTCCCTCCCCTCACTAAAAGAATTATAAGAAAAATAAATTCTACCATACTTAAATTCTTATGGCACCCTAGAAAACCAAGGATATCTTTAGATTGGCATGTAGCAGGGAGGAAGGTGGCATTGGGTTTCCAAACATTGAGCTATATACTAATGTTGTAATTATTAAAATAACATTATTGTGGTTAGATTCTTCATATGTCTCTTGTTGGAAATCTTTACATGAGAAAATATTAATAGACAACAACAAATTTATAGATTCTTCTGTGAAACTATGTATCAATATATTCTACTGGGCACTAAAAGATTTTGTTCTGAATGAAACACACAAGTTTACTTTTATGCCTTTTATTAATCAAATCCTTTCAATCTTTAAAAGGTGTATGAATGTGAATTACTTACTCAAGGAATTACTAATCCTGTTATTCCCCATTGCTTTCACTAATGGATGCTTAGTGTCTTTTAATACAAACACAATGACGGCTCTCAAGACTAGTAACCTAATATTTTAGCATCAGTTTCTGAAGGGAAACAAAATACATCCTGCTGTATGTTTAATAGCAATATAAAAGCATAGAGCAAGGCGGCTGGTTCGTTATGCATTCCTGTAAAGAATGTATTCAGGACAAAATTAAAATATCACTAGGTCTTCAAACTAAACCTGTTCCAAAAATGTTGGATCTATTCTATAATGTTAATAGTGGGCCACCCACGGGGAAGTCATATCTGTAAATTATATACAAGATTATTAGAAGTGAATTTGTTACTCCAGATATGACAATCTGGAACTTCTCAACATAAATTAATAATGAAGCAATTTCAGAAATTAATAAAAAGTTATTCTTAAAATCTGCAGGAAAGTCAATGTCCTCACTTTATTGGAAAATCCATACATGGAAATCTCTGTATAGAGCCTTTCTTGCACCTCATAACATTACACAAATATATAAAACAGGAAAAATTAAATGCTGGAGGTGTATTGAAGTGTTTAATGCTGAGTGGTTACACATGAGAATGGATTGTAAGTTGGTGACTTCCTTTTGGATTGATTTTAGAAAATTTTCTCAGGCTTTGTGGTCAGGCAATTGCTTTATTACTGACGCCTTGATACTATTTAATGCCCCAATTCCAGCAGCTATGCCTGTTTCTCAAATACCTCTTCTTTGGGCAGTACTTGCCATTGCAAGAAAACTTCTAACAAAAAACTGGAAATGTAAAACCGAGTTAGCATTTGGTGAATTTGTGTGACTAGCTAAGACTGTCTATAAAAATGAGTTGTTAACTATAAGAATGAGAACTTTAAACATAACTCATCAGTACATATCTTGGCAAAGCTCAGTGATTTACTGGAAAAGTACTAATATACATATTCTTGTTATGGACTTTTGTAAATAGTTATCATTTATATTATTATATACTGTTTTAAATGTTGATGCACTTGTTAAAACCAAATAAAGAGTTTTTTTTTTTCTTTTTAAGTTTAGACTCTAAATCTCCTGCACTATCTGCCAGACATTCACACACTTCTTCATTTTTAGATATATCACTGAAGGTCAAAAGTCACTTAGGTTTATAGTCAGTCATTAACTCTAGACATTAGAGTTTCTTAATTTTTCTGGTTCACAAAATGCAAGTTGATGCAGATCCTATTGTTTTGTTAACTTTTTAAAGTGAATTTGAGTAGTCTGCCTCTTACCTGTCTCCCATTTTGCAGAACATTGTTGATTTTGCCTCATATTTATGCCCTGACCCTTGTTAATGCCAGCAATTACAGTTTTAGAGTTTTCGTTGCTTAGAAAATGCAAGCTCACTTAACACTTTATTGTTTTGTTAACTTAATGATTTGTTGTCAATCACTTAAGGCAGTGTGGTATTAATGCACTGTTTCATGTAGTCAGAAGTACAGGGCTTCAGCCTTTTCACCTCAGTCTGCCTACTGTGTGACTTTGAGCAAGCTATTAACTGATGGTCACAGTCTGTATGTGTCTATGTAAATAACTTGGTTCCTACTTTTCGCTATTCCACTCATAACATAGAAATAACATAGTAGGTTAATGCTGCTGTTTCCTTTGCCAATGATGTGATTCAAATCCTTCTGCTCTGTTTTTACTTTAGTCTAGTGCTTGGCCAGAGGGTTAAGCTGTGAGATGTAGCTCCTGTGCTGTAAAGTTTGATTCCCTCAGTCCTCATTTGCCTACTGTATGACCTTGAATTAGTCAATTAACCAAACAATAATTGGGGGTAACTGGAAATGTGGGCTATACTCCTCAGTAGACCCCTAGACTGTTAGGGTATGAGCTAGAATGGCTATTATGTAAATAAACTAAACTGAAGTAAACAGGAGCATCATCATATAAGCCATGTTCTTTGCTTACAATCCTTGATCATGTTGAATGTTGGCAGTGCATTTATTATAATAGGGCAATATGAAATCTATGAATTTAATGTTAATATTTTAACTATGAGTACATTTTTAATTTAGCTTGTGTTTTGGCAGGTGCAAGTGTGTGGAATTCAATTTGTTTGGCCTGAAACAATTTATTTAGCACATTGTGCAGATGAGTAAGGCTATGAGCTGTTAAAGACCTTATCTGTAGTACAGGATTTCTTTCCCTCGTCCTCCACTTGTCTTCTCTGATGTTACTTCACCAGACAGTACACCTGGTCTGCTCAAAAAAATGGGACACTTTCATTTCTCTGACTGTTAGCAAATGTGTTACTCTTTATTTTCAATTTCTGCATCCATCACATAGCTGCTGATTTGTACTTTACTATGTCCTATTTGATAGGATAGGGAGGCCAAAAATGAAATGCAGTTGTCCTGCAAACCATGTGAACTCCAGCAAAAAACAATATGTTCAGTACAGTAGTATTTCTGATTTTGTATGACCTGTAGGCTTTTGAAGAAAAGTTGCTGCAGCATTTATATTGTCTTTAATTGTTCTGCTTTATTCATTGCACTAAAGAATGACGTCATTCATTATTATGCCTGGATTGAGTAATATAGTCTAAGCATATTGCATTTTAGTGGTATATTTTTACAGAACCATCTTTACAGCCTCCAGAAACTGTGAAGGGTTTGATATTTGAAAGTCTTTTAGTCTTCATTATTTGGAGAGATGATCAGAACCTTCTGAACTTTAGTATCCATTTTGCAATCATTGTTTCATGTTAACTGATACAGTCTTCTCTAAAAGATCAGATTAAAAAGGATTTCTGCATCTACTTAAAAACTGTTATGCTATCTGGCAGTTAGTGCAGATGACTAAAGCTCTAATTTGTTAATGTTCTGCTGCCTGTGACAACAGGTGTAACTTATTTCTATGTGCATGTAATGTATTTCTTTATAACAATAAGAGGTGTACACAATCAATCAAGTGGCTATAACTGCTGCTGTGGGTGAGGGTTATCTGTTGGTAGCAGTACTTTATGCTGATATCAGCTGGTTATTTTTAAACAGCCATTGATCTGGTTTTGGAAGACTAGTGTGTGTGTGTGTGTGTGTGTGTGTGTGTGTGTGTGTGTGTGTGTGTGTGTGTGTGTGTATTTGAGTGAAACAAATTTAAAGTATGTTGCAGTGGTCATTGTTATTGTTATTCATTTTCTGACACAGAAATCTGAGACGAATGCAGTCAGCAATGTAGCTATAAATGCCAGGTTTGAGAGAGAATGTCTTTTGTATTTGTGTAAAGCAAATTAGAATTCTTAACTGTGGGCATTTTGTATCATATTCAGGTCTTTGATATGTACCCAGGAAATAAAGTAGATATAACAGATGAGTATGGATATCGGTGGATTATAATAATAGAATTTTGAGTGGCATTGCATGGTTGAAATGCTCTGAAATTGATATTGTTGTCATTATCAGTTGATACAATTTGTTTCACTGCTTACTGGATGGATACTTTTGTCATTATTGGTTAATACATTTTCTTCATTGCTTACTAGAAAAAGTGTTCAAAACTAAAAATTTAAAATTCACTCTAACTGTGACTGTATTAAACAGGAAATGTATGGTGGTATTCATAGTCATTATGCAGACACAATAATGCTATCCACGCTATCTGTAAAAGAGCACAGCTAAGCCACAATTCATAGAAGCCTCTTATGCTAACATGCAATGGCTGCAAACAGGAATAAGCAAATGGACACATAAAGTGATGTAAATGAGGAATTATATAACTCAGCATATGCTAATGAATCATGCTCTCTATCTCTCTCTCTCTGTCTATGTGATTCATAGTGAATTTCTCTAGCTTTTCTGCAGAGTCCGCAGATATGTTACATAAAGAGGACTGTCACCAATCCTAGCTACTTTCCAATCCACAAAAATGCTGTCACTTGCTAATAGCTTTGATATTTCCAGGTGTGAGCTGCTCATCTTGGCCAAGACAAAACAACTTGTGGACAGTGGCACTTGCCAGACAAGAAGTCAGGGATATATGTAGAGGATAACTCAATGTAACTTTGATAATTAAGAGATACTTGATAAATTTGGAGTGAACAGGGATATTATAATGTCTTAAAAGGTATGTATGATCCCCATAGGGGTGCTTTAGGAATGCGTGGACTTCCTATCTCTGTGGATACTAAGGTATATAGTATATAGTCCTCACTATACTTGCCATAGTGACCTTCCAGTGACACACTGGGGATCTGACAGGCTTCTGCCTAGAAAATACTGCAACAGTTCCTGGAAGTACTGTTGGCACATGTGGATCAGTAAATGTATTACCTGGTATCACCTCAGAACTGAGAAAAGACTATGTGTGCCTTTTATGTGGTAGCACATTTCCCTGAGGGACTCAGTGCAATATATTGCACCCATTTTGCAATTAGGGCCCATTCAGGTCCACAAGGTGAGCAGTACTGAAATAGAAAGGGCTACCATTCTGTCAATTGCCTTGTAGTGTGTGATGCATGGGGGTGCATCACTATAGTCTCTGCCCTGCATCCTGGCAGTGCACATGATTCCCATATCTGGCACACTAACTCACTTTATTACCCCTCCCTGCATAGTTGGATGCCCAGTGATCATCTTGTTGGTAAATGGAAAAACATTTTTTTCTCTTTTTTTTCTTTTGCATTTAAGTTTTTATTCATGATAAAATGCATTACTGAATACTAAACCATGTTTCCTTTGTTTTTGTCTCCCCTCCCCTCCCCTTTTCTCTCTCTCTCTCAGGTAATGCTGAATATCCACTGGAACCATGGCTCCTGACACCAGTGAGAAATCCAAGTGGAGCTGCAGAAGACACCCAGAACTCATGCCTGTCCCAGACCCTTATTGTTATTGAAAGGATCTTTGGCCTCCTTAACAGCTGGTTTATGTGCCTGGATGTGTCTGGGGGTGCCCTTCAGTATGACCCAGCTACTATGTGCAGGATATTTACTGCACATTGCATTCTGCACAACACATTCATTCCCCAGTCTGGTGGTGAAGTGACCAATGCTGTCACTGTAGCTCTCAAGTCCAGTCCAACAATGACTAATGTTAACCAGTCGGTAGCAGCTGTAAGGGACCCAGTGTGGCAGGTTTATCTACAGCATATGGCTGTGCAGGCAAAGAAGTGGGGTCTAATGCAGAACTATGGATCATGACGATCAGGTTAATGTTTCTTTTCTTGTAAAAAACAATGTAGACTATAACTGATACATGAAGTAATATCTGTGGGCTGTGCTGTGTGGTGCATTGTCTGGTGTCACTGTTCCTCTGACATTCCTTCTCATCTTTAAGTAATAATTGTTTTTATTTCAGAACAGGTACTCTTACTTCTTCTTCTTCTAAAGTCATGCCTGAGTGCACACTAACTACTGTTCTGTGATGTTATAAGACATCATATAGGTTCATAGCAGATTACTAGGCTAATGGCTTAAGAGTCCTTAACAATTCTAGCCAGTATAATCTGATTTTATTCAATATGTGGCCCCAAGGGGCAAGAAGATGGGATTGGCTTATGCATATGCCTTGAATATTTTATGAATTGCCCCTGTCCATAAGGGACATAGGCACTACTCCAGTTGGGAATTTGTGTTTCATGTACATTATTCATTACTTAATATAATTAATAATCACATTTTAACTATTTTGCACAATAAATTCTACTGAGGTGTTAGAAGTATGCACATACTAAATGTCTTCAAGTGGTAAAATTCGTTGTTGTCTTTCGGCTTTTCCCGGTTAGGGGTTGCCACAGCGGAACTCCGGTCCGCTAATGATTGGCAGCATATTTTGACAAATGCCGAGGTGCCAGCTCGACATTCAACCTTCAATGAAGGCATGCCCATTTACACATGTCTTTCGAACGCCCAACCAACTGCGAAAAGGACATGCAGACTCCACTCCCCACACTCCAGCCAAGAATCGAACGGGAGAACCTCTTGCTGTGAGGCAACAATGCTACTGCTGCACCACCGCGGCATTCAAGTGGTAAAATTATAATTTAAATGCAAGATATGAACTCCTGTTAAATACTGAATTAATCATTTTTACTAATTGTTTTTCAAGTGGTAAAATTAGTAAAAATGGTTAATTCAGTATTTAACAGGAGTTCATATATTGCATTTAAATGAAAATATATTTTTTATATTATGCATTATTTTCTAACTTTAAAATATGTTATCTGTTGAGGTACTGCACATCAGATTATTTTCTTTTGTCATACACAATAATTTGTGATTTCAGAGACAAAAATATCATCATTTTTCAGTGGTGAAGGTGAAGTGGCAACAGTGTTTGTTTACTTGGCAGAATACTCATTCTAATCTGTACTTTTCTCTTTACTTTGTTTCCATGAAAAGCTGTATATTACTACTTTTAATGGAAACAAAGTAAAGAGAAAATTACAGACTAAAATGAGCAATGGTGTTAATGACTACAGTCATATGCTGTGACATATAGATTTGTTTCTGCAGTTCTATGAAGTTTTAAGGAGTGCCATTACAAGAATGAAATGCATACAGCTGAAAATGTCCAAAACATTCCTCTCCCTTTTTATTTGTATTTTTTGTAACCTATTTCCTTTCAAGTTAAACATTGACCTGTATTTGTGAACGTCAGATTGTAAGTAACAGAAAAGTCACACTTGAATCACAATCAGTCAAGATCAAATGTCTCATACACATCTCCTAAAGATAGGCTAGCTCATAGTTGAAGTGATTTTGAAGAAGGGCTGTCATGAGAGCTGGAATCTAAGTGTGTCTAATGTCATGACCCACTTAATGCAGGTGATCCTGCATCTACACTTCTGACAGTGCTGTGGGAATGGTATCAGGAACTTGAATGAGTCAAGACCTCAAATGAGAGGTTTCTTCAGGTGAAAATCATGCGGCCTGTATGAAATCTGTTGCGGCCCCCAAGTAATTATGGTACTTTCTTCAGAAGCACTTGTAGCCTCATGTGATCTGCTCTTACATGTCCAGACAGTACCTTGTTCTCTTCCCCTTCCAGAGCTGATTCTTGCTTGAAAGTGGAAAGTCCTAACTAGAGTACGAATGGAGGCAACCATGGATGTTTGGTGTGCCACCATAGTATGCATCAGTGTGATCATGGCATTAGCCATACTCTGTGCCACTTCCAAGTATTGCTGGAAATTCTCAGGTATGCCCTGGAGGACTCTGACCATTTCCAGTGGACTCTCTGTGGCAATGGTCTGAGTCCTAATAATACTACGGCACATTTGCTGCTGTACAGCCAATGCTTTGTATATAACCTGGGGTAGCTGTAACAAATTTCTGTACCTGGCTCCCTTTGTGAAGGTGTCACTGTAGACACTACTACCGCTGAATGTTTGCCATCATCCTGAAAGTGTTTGCAGTGCAAGCATGAGTGTGATGTCAACATGTGCTTGACTTTGTGATGCACTGTCACTTCCTGCAGAGTTACTGACATGTTATGGGGCGTGAGAACCTACCATCAAACTCTGGGACTGTGTGCCACTTTCCTCATGCTGCGTCATAAATATAGCTATGTTATCATCATCATCATCATCATCATCATCATCATTTTCAGCAGCCATTCTGCCGCTGATATCCTCACGATTTATTGGTATAGTAAAACTATTTGTTTCTGTTGCTGACCCTGTAAAGTGATTTGAAAACATTGCTAAAAAATACATTACATACACTACTGTATGCTTGCTAATGAAGTGTGAGGGATACTTACCATGCACAGTGCCTTCATTGTCATTCTGTGGAGATGTGGCGGGTTCTCCTATTAATAGTAATTGCCAAGTGTTTAATGTAATCATTCCTTGTCAGCATTCAATTCTCTATATAGATAGATGGTAAGATGGCAAAACCAAAAGCAAGTGTTTTTGCACTTCCCATGTTGCACCCCAACCTCCCCACTGATTTTATATATATCTCTGAGAGCACAATCCCTGGGAAAAGGGCATAATGCCCTACCTGAGGATTGCTGATCTTGCATACCTATTAATCATCTGTTTCTGTTGACCAAATGGTGTCAACCAAATAGATGTTGCCGTTTATTCCTTTTGATTAAAACTACCAGACCCATATCTATATCTATACCTGGATCTATGTCAAATTATCGAAGTTCCAAAACTTCAAAATTCATATGGCCAAGACCATATGATTGAAGTTTTATAACTTAAAACATTTAAAAAAATCTATTTTTAATGTTTTTGCAGGTGGGCAAGCCCCCCCACCCCACCACATGGATGGCTGCACCCCACCCCACCACCACCCCGCTAATTAAATATACCAACTCTGAAATCACACTACATTGCAGAAAATGGTAAATTTGTAAATTTACCATTCCGCACTGTACCATGATCTCAATCAAAACATTTGAAGTTTCAGAAATTCAATCATATGGTCCCGACCATATGACTTACAAAGTTCTGAAACTTCGGTAATCTGATAGGGACCCCTATATTGATATCTATATCTACATCTATATCTATATTTATATATAGATATATACATATTTATGAAACAGATATAAAACCTAGCATCAGGTGAAAGCATATTACGTTCTTATCAGTATTGCCTAGTTTACTGGGAAGTGTATCAGATCAAATAAGCTTAATTATTATTCCCTTACTTATAATTGAAGATGTAACTTCTATAAAATTTTAGTTTTTACATGTTTTGAAATAAATATCACTAATAACTTCAGGTATGTATTGCATAAGTAGGGTGTCAGGTTTAAGAGTGAGTCATCTCTAATTGTCTCTGTAATGTGTGTTCACAAGTGTACAATTTGTCCATTTTTGCTTAAACACTGAGATTGGTGTACTTCAAAGAATTCAACTTTTCTGTGATGCATCAGTCTCAATGTTTGTATATTTATGTAGAAGGAGGTGGTGGCACATAGCCCCTTATTGAGGAAGATGCAGGGGGTTTTACTTCCTGCAGAAATGATTTAACAGTCAAACAGTGAGTTTCAATAGTCACTATTTCACTGTCAGTTCAATATTTAATGACCACACTACTGAGTGTGCATACACTGAATATTAATCATACTGCTGAATGCTTGATGCTACAGGGAAAACAAACTAGCTGAAAAAAATGTCACTCATCTGCATTAATAGCAAGCTCAATTAAAGCAGGAGTTCTGTGACAGATTATAATACCTCATCTTATGCATTGTGGATGGTAATTCTATAATAAATGAAGTGGTCACAGAACTGCACCCTTCAAAAATAATGGCAATAATTTTTAGCCCAAATGTTAGTGGTCTTTCAGATTAGGAACACATAATCAATGAAAGAGAAACTGACCAACAAAGTCTGAGAGAAAGAGAGACAGAGACAAAGACAGAAATTAAATGTATATATCTTTGAGGATTTATAGAATAAGTATATATTGCAGCATGCCTTAAATGGCAAAGTAAATAGTGTTGAATGGTATTTGCAAAAGCTGCCAGTCCTTTTTGGGTTGCAAAACCTGCACACCCTTATGGAGGCAGCTTTGCCCTCTACATTTCTTTACTAAGTATAATCAACACTGATGTGATTATTCCTTGTTGAAAAGAGGATTTCACCCATGCAATTAAATTGGGTTTACTCTGATTTATTATGTGTCATTATTTAACATCATTAATCTAAACCAAAAGTCTAATTCCTTCAGAGGTAGGGTTGTCACCTTTTCAAATGCGGAAAGTGGGACAATTGTGGTACAAACATCAGATTTTGCAGGCCAAAACATATCCATTGCCAGTATGAAGGACAGAACTTCACTTTTTTGCCTAAATAAAAGTTTATTCTTATAGCATTTTAGTTGCTTATTCTGTTTCTTATAACATTTAGGTGTTTCAGATACAGAATAACTGTTTTATGCAATTATTACATAAAATATAGGACATAATTTTGCCCTAATATCTCAGGACATTTGAAAATTTTTATATTTTTTTGCAGGACACAACTACCCAAAGAGGGACTGTCCCTCGCAAAGAAGAACAGGTGGTAACCTTATTCAGAGGTCCCATTTGAAACAGTAGCATGCACAGAGTTGCAAAACACATAAAACATTTTTTTCAGCTTGAAATAAGCACCACTACCCCTTCCTTCTCCATGTGGGAAAAGTCCCAATACATCTGATATCTCAAAATACCTCCTCCAAGGTTGCAAAAACTATAAGAAGAGGGTAAAGTTAGAAAATAAAAGCAACGTTTACTCTGCCCTCTCCACCAGGCCCACAATGTAGTCATCACTGCTGTTATTCAAAATAGAGCAGTAGAATTTGTCTCTGCATTCTGCTGCCATACTGTTTCAATCATTGTGTATGTGTCCAAGGCAGAGCAAGGCAAATGTAGTGATCCTTTGGTCTTCAAATCGCTCCATCCTAATGCACTGAACAGTCATGCTAGAAATAGGATTGTGCAGTATGTTATATGTTTCTATACCTAAATCTCTCTCTCTGTCTATATATATATATATATATATATATATATATATATATATGTGTGTGTGTGTGTGTGTGTGTGTGTATGTGTGTGTGTGTGTGTGTGTGTGTGTGTGTGCATAAAAAACACAATAAATCAGCTCTGTCATTCTTTATTTTATAGCAACATAAACATTTTCATCCTTTATTGTTTCTTCATCATACTAAAATTTAATTGAAAAAAATACATTTTTAAAATTTGTAATCACATGACAAATTAATGCACTAGTCATCATATGTTTATAGCAAAACTATCATTGTATTTAAAATGTTAGTTATACACCTTCAAAACACTGCTGAAACACATCTATAAAATGACAATTCTTAATTTATAATGAAAAAATGAACAGTTTGTCCTATATTATCCTTATCTTTTCTTTATTTTGTCAACCTCATGTGTCTTAAATCTGATTTGATTCTGACCAATTAATATAAATCTAGTGTAAATAAACACCCAAACATTTCTGCCACTGCATTTTGTTCCTGTTTACAAAATGTGATTGTCTGCATTCCCCACCATCTTTTGTTACTCTCTCTCTAAAACACTAAACAAAATTTACTGTATTGTTTACCTTTCTGGGTATGTCTAAATAATGCATTATAACTGCCTTTCATTTCTGTAGACTGCAGGTAGTATGTTATTTCATGACAGTTTTCTGGTTGTCTTCCTATGTTAAATGTTTGACATCTTTGGTACATGATGATATAAACTGCATTTAACGAATTACATGTATAGTATTTGCTGCTATAATATAGTTTACCACAAATCTCATCTCTATGGGATATACAGTCTTCTATAAATAAATAAAATGTTCATAATTAATATTTGTAAGTCTCTTTATTTTTATGTTTCTTTGTATGTTCTCTAATAAACTTTTAAAATTATCATCTCTTTTTTACATACATTTTAGACAATTTACTACCACTTCTCAAAGATGATTTCACAACAGAATTTTTATTTGTCTATTGTCCACTAAACAATGTAAAATCTTTTTGCAACGATGATATGCTGATATTTTCTGGAATACATACATGGCAAACAAATATGGAAATACCTCTTTTCAGGCCTATAATAAGTGATAGCATTTACAAAAGTGAACCAATAGTTATGTTTTAGGGAGTCAACTAAATCCACTTGCACAAAAGCTATGTACTTACATGAAGAACTTATTTCACTACAAGTCTATAAGATAAGTGAATTGCAAAGTAGATAGAAATGTAATTGTGATGCAAAATAATTTAATTATGTTTTTCCACACAAAACAAGTTTGACAGCCATTGAAACTTGGTTACTAGAAAAAGAGACATTTAAGTGATAAAGAGTTGACATCATCTTAATACTGCTGCTGAGTTTGGATTTAGAAGATAACTTTTTCGTGTTCCAAATAAAGAAGGCACTGCAAAAAACCATAAACAAAATTAATTTAAAAAGCAGTAAATATGAATGGAATACAAAGAAAAAATAGATTTGATCTAAATAAATACAGACTTCGTCAGATATAACATAGCAAATGGAACAGCTATTCAGACAGCCTTTCACACTGATCACATGTCCAGAAGCACACCAATAAAAGTACAATAACACAGGAATTCAATAAAGTCCATGTAGGCTTTGCGCAAAGCCTGCATGGAGTTTGCATGTTAGCATGATGAACAGCAGCGCTAATCACATATTTGTGCTGCTTATCATGCTTGCATGAATACAAAGAAGGTTTCGTGGCCAGCAACAGTGCTGCTGCCATGAAACCATATACAGCAGCATGACCACAGAAACATAAACCATTCAAATGTACCTACGAGCAAAACTGCTTGTCAAGATTGTGCAGGCAGCCACAATGACTACCAGGGTTGGAAATACTGCAATAATAGCAGGAATAGCACAGTAAAAAAGTGTGCTGAGTACAGTGTACACAACAACAATTATTTGCAGAATGAAATAATGGGCAGTGGCAAGGGCAAATACAAGGGCACGTACACTAGGCAGGAAATTGTGCTGATGGAAATGTGCACAGACATGAATGACAGGAATGAATAAAGAGGAAGAGGGCATGTTAAGTATGGAAATGCCCCAAGGTAAGATATGTCAATGTATGCACTTCAAAGATAAGTCAGAAACATAACATCAAGCACATATGTAGGTAGCAGAGTACATAACTGCTTACACCTCCTGTGTGAGTATATTATATCATCGCACATGATAGTATATATGTCACAGTCACACAAGGTTACATGTCAGTGGAGATGAATGGTTGTGATATAAACATCACTGACATATTCACTGGAAAGGACATTTAGCAAGAATGGTATGGGGTATGTGCATACTCTCTAGAGTTGCAGAATGACTTGCTTTAATATGACTGACATGTCAGTGTACCTCTCAACTAATCATGGACACATAGCAACAAACTGCTGTACAAATGTAGACAGCAACAGGCACAACCATGGACACTTTTAAAATATGACCATTAATCTGTGGCATTGACAGAATATGTGAGCTTAACTTATTATAGATATTCTGCAAGAGCAGACATGTACTTCTGTAATGATTGTCAGTATTCTATAAGGTGAATTCACCACCCCTTCCTCAAAACTGAACACTTTTTGGAGGGGTTAAGAAGGATAGTGTTAAACCTGGAGGTGAAATCAGGGCAATCCTGCCCACAATCTCCAACTGCAAGAATCAAACCCATACCATCAATAATGTCACTGAGTTGTGTATTTACTGGGTGCAACACAGAAAGACATATCACACAAGCATCTAGTGGAACACCTTGAAAGGAAGTCGGCACTGTCAAATCCTAATGTGTATGGATCTGAAAGAATAGTTTTGTATGGTTGACCAGATGTGTAGGAGCTCACTGTGCCAAATGAGATACACTTGACTAAAGCATCCCTGGCTGACATAGGTAGTAGCCATGCAGATAACAACACATACAAACAGCACACTATTATGAGTGGGTTTCCTACACACAGTTGGATATTGCATGCATCTGCCACATTTAATAGCAGCAGATGTTGTCTGAAGCATCTGCAATTGATGGGTGAATTAAGAATGGTACAGCACTATCTGAGACTGATAGTAATGCATCAAGTGTGTCCATGTGCACAGAAGGTGCAGCAGTACAAAGTCAAGTGTCAATGATCAAGGAAGTTGTCACAGTGATATTATACACATATCAAACGATAGATGGAGGAACCTCTATAAGTAAATGTCAAAACTCAACACATGTGCCACCTGATCATGTTATACTGCCAGGAAATCCTAACATACATCCATATGTGTCCACATAAACTATCAAATGGTAATACTTATGTGATATACTGGTACATCTGTGACATAGCACAGTCACACTATAGATGTACCTATGCTACAATTGGCCTTTAGGCTGTATATCACCTCCAAATAAAACATTGGGTCTGAATCACAGGCGAGACAGTGGAAATGTTCACAGAGTCATACAGCTCTACCTATTCTATTTCATTACATCAGTTGTACATCATATGCCTATATGTTCAACAGTGGAAATGTGTGGGTGAGGGCCCTGAGACCATATATGGACACATTCCATACCTCTCAACTGTCCAGATTTTCAAAGAATATCTAGATTTTTGCCTTATATTTTTGAATTGTTCCTCTAAAAAATTGTGGTTTTCTGGATTTTTGTGACAAATCAGTAAGGACTGAATTCATTAACTAGTGACAGACATTTAAGTTTCAGACTTCATATCCTTCAGAAAATGCATGTTATGCTTTTATTCTAGCAACTTTATAAGTTTATAACTGCATTATTTAAAATTTGTTCCAATTTTGGGTGTATAGTTCTCCCAATATTTTTGTCTTTGTCCAGACTTTTTGTGCTAAGAGGTTGAGAGCTTCAATTACAACTGGGGTGGATGCGGTTCATGCAGACCAGTTAATGACACAAATGCTGTCAGTCACACAATGCTGCTGGGGAACAACTGTATCATCCTTGTGGATAGCAACACAATAGTGCATACAATAAATCCGCTAAGGTTGCAAGTGAATCCCAACGTCATCCATCTGTGTATATAAATTATTACAGCATGTGGATGAACTCAGGCACATGTGCCCATTTAATCAGTATAGCGTAATATTTGCTGTATGTCAGATAGCATTTCCTGTGCCATACTGCAGCTGTCACTGTGACAGGTGAATGAGAACTGTGTAGAATGTTGATATACTCCACTACAAGAACACATGCCTTAGTAACAGTATACATAACATCATCCCATGTCAGTAGTCCTCAGGAGGAATATTACTGCAACTGTTATGGAAGGAACATGTAACCAAAGGCAGCAACAGACAGCAATACATCAATACAGTTGCTCAAATCAAAGAGTGGAATATACTTTTGTAAGTCTATAGTACCTCCAGACCTCAAGATGGCACACAAGGATGACAACATTGACATGTGCAATATTCAGAGGGTCAAAGGACATTACTAGGCTAATGGAAAGAACATATAAAATCCTAGCCATTATTATCCTATTTAAACCCAAATCACTATATCTGTGTGATGAAAGATAGTTGGGGTCTGTGCGTATGTGTTTGATTTAATACAGACTGCCTCTGTCCATATGTGATGTGCACCACCCCATGACAGAATTAGCAATCACACATCCAGTGGTCTGGAGATGGCTTGCAGAGGGTCATGGAGGGGCTCTGCTTCATGATGTGTGTATGCATCTTTGAGATGACATCCTCAGTGTTCTGCAGAAAGGACGTTATCTGGACAGAGGAAAAGGGGAATGATGGGGTTTATGTAAAAGGTTCTGAATAGGAGTGAAATGAAAAGAGATTCAAAACAACAGAAGATTACCATAATATACGACCAACCAAAAACACACACACACACACAGACAAACACACACACACACACACACACACACACACACACATACACACACACACACACACACACACACACACACACACACACACACACACACACACACACACACAGACAAACACACACCCATTGACTTGAGATCAGATTCAAACACCACACCTCTGTAGGTATAGAAGCTGCATTCCATACAACATAAGATTAGCACCAACACAAATACCTGACTTTAACAGTGTCAGGGTGATGACATCATCAGTATATGCAGAGACGAAAATGTTGCAGGAGTGTCTGACATAGCGGTAGACTCACATCCTGGCATAAAATTGTCAACTGACTTATAGCTGAAGAAAGACACACACAAACGAGATTAGAACCCCTACCTATCTAGGTACACAAGCTGCAGAACAGAGTACTTAATTCTAGCACCTTTGAAGAAGTCTGTCTTTAATAGTGTCAGACTACACTTTATAGACGGTGATACCTCCAGTGTATGTAGAGAAGAACATGTTGGCAGGAGTGTCTGACATAGCTGTGGACTCACACCCTGATGTAAAATTGTCCTCAAACTGATAGTTTAAGGAAAAGACACAGACACACATTCAAGCTGATTGCTGTGAGATTACTATTTAGGCAAGCTGAAGAATGCAGTACTTATGGATAGCAATCACTGCAGTGCACTGCACAACACTTTAAAAGTGTCAAGTGTGCACTTTATAGAGGATGACATCATCAGTCTATGTTGAGAAGAGTATGTTGGACAGGATGTATGAGATTGCTGTGGAATCATATAGCAGTATAACAGAATCTTCTGAATTCTACTTGAGTAAAGACTGCAGGGTCTGGACTTATGTTCTTCTGACTATGCCCACACTGAGACACAGAGACACACATACACACACACAAGTTGTCTACTCTGAGA
>NC_056731.1:1280434089-1280446589 GCF_019279795.1 Protopterus annectens | reverse complement strand
AACATCTCATACATCATCACATGAACAAGACCCAAAAGGATTCCTACAGCAACTTTTGAAACCATGCTCACTACAGAAGTACCGATCCCTTATTGAATCAAGGTAACAAGTTTGTATTATCCATCAGCAGAGTCATGTCAGTATGCAGAAAACATGATATGACCTGTACATCCATCAGCCTAATACATACACACAGGTAAATAGGGATGGGAGTGAAGGTATGCATACAAGGGGAGATGGACATACACATAACAATCTTTTGTGTAATGTAACATTGATGGACATGTTTTTGGTATGTTCCCATTATTAAGCTGCCATGTCCTGCAGCATGAAGTGACTGATATAGAAGTAAAGAAGGGTGGTTAGATGAGGGACAACAGGTTTATGAGAAGCAGAACAAGGTTGGATAAATATGTCGTAGCTGTGGGGGTGGATGTCAATACAATTAATTTTTTGTAGCCAGTATCCAGCATATCTCCATGAGAACTCATAACTGTGGCAAATTTTAAAATTTGTGTGATTAAACATATCATAGACATACAACATTACACTAAGAAATGATGTAAGATGCATCTGGAATCAAACCCTTGATGTTATGGCAAAACAAAAATTCAGTCATGCAATTTATGTCAACATCCCAAACAGGAAGTTACACTTTTCTGCATCCAGCTTTGTACAGAATTGTCAGAGTAACTGTGTCAAAGTAGTGGCTTTACTTTGCTTTAACTCTGTATTCCTATAGACCAGCATGTTTAAGCACCATTGTGCAAAGATAACTGGACTACTGCAGCTGATGGCAAAAACTCACCAGGTTTTGCCATAAGAAAAAAACAGCCACTCATCACCACTTGGCATTGGTGTGAGATGCCAAACTCAGTGCAAATACAGCCAACAAATCGTGAAGTTCTTTTTTTTTTTTTAATGGGCCATTTCTGGCCCTGTGTATTGCATCTGATTCGATTTTTTACCAGATTAAACATGTGAAAATGGAGTTGAGAGAAAAGTGGTGAAATGGGGGGGGGGGGCAAGCAAAGGGAAGAACAAAGGGGAAGCAATACAGGAATTTGCCAGAGGGAATAAGGAAACAACTATTATAGATATCCACTTCTTCAACACAGTAATGTGCTCATGTAGAAAAATTTGATGAATCTGGACTGTCACCACTACAGACAGAAGACAGTGGAGAACAATGTATGGGATATGCTCCACTTAAAGAAATCCCAATCCCTCCAAGCTACATGCTCTAGGGACCTAAACCTTGTCACCACAATAAACAGAACATGCTGGAGGGATAGATTCCTGTCCAAGAAACTTGCCATACTCTGGAACAGACAACCTATCTATATCAAACAAAGCTCCTCATTAGCACCCTTCAAGAAAAATTTTGATGATTGGATGGGAAATAGGAAATTCACCCCGGGGATCACCTCTGTGGCTCTGCTCGACAGGGGCACAGGAAAATAATTTTCTTAGGTAGTGAAAGCCAGGATACCTTTTTGGCTAGGCTTATATAGGCTCTAGGGCCAATAGCCTAGTACCTACCTATGAACCTATGACAAGTTATTTATTTATTTATTTATTTTTATTTATTTATTTTTTTTTTGTGGGACACGTGCCCTTTTTTTTTTCTTTTTTGTTTTTGCCATTTCAAAAAGAGAGGAATGTTGGGGAAGGGACATAGGAATGTGAGGGTCAGGTAGGTAGGGTAGGTCAGGAAGCAGGTGCAGGCAAACAAGGCAAACAGAGACAAGGATGGTGATGGACACAAAAGGTTTGGGGACACATGACTGGGGATAGGTAGGGCTCATAAGAGACACATGCCCGTCAAGCGTGGGAACAGGAAGAATCTAGTCCTAACCCTCAGAACTGTCATCACCTTTTCTCAGTTCCCTGTGAGACTGCTTGATGTGAGAGTCTCTGCTATTTTAATGATCAACCTCTCCAGGCAACTGATGTGGGTACCAAGGTCAGTCTCTATTAGATCATGCACCATCCCTGGCAGCTCCTGACAGATGGCATAATCATTGCTCCACCAGTACTCCTGGAGGGTACCACTGCACCACCAGCCAGGGCACTGCTACTTCATGTAGATGGGCCAGGAGGGCAAGAGCTGTGGCAGAAGTACTGCTAGGCCGTGTCCCAGAGGTGCTGAATGTAGGTGCAGCAGCCAGCGGAAGGTTGACTGGCTGATCCACAGTGGTTGGCACACCTACCTGTGCTGAAATGCATTTGGTTTATTGGCAGAAAGGTATGACATCAGGACGGATTGATTCCAGGTAACCCCCCAAAAACATGAAGAATGATAAGTGAGATAAAAAAAAAGAAAAGTAATTATTAAAGTCATTAAATGTCAGTCATGCTTTATTACAATAAATATCCTTTTCTTATTATAGTAGTTATAGAGCTTTCACAATCCCAAAAATTAGTGTGAATTGTTACAAGTAATCCTTGAAATATGCACATATTTCATATATGCTTTTATAAATATTACAAAGTAACTTACCAACATGGCATTAAAGCCAGTATTGCTGCATTTCAGACTTAAAAAGTATACATGTTAAATGTGAATCTATAGATTACTTGTGGGAATGGAACCTGCATAATCTGAATACACTGTTACACTTACCTAATATTTACCAAAAGCTACAGACGACAGCATGTTTGCCTGCTGTTACAGTTAAAGTATACATGTGGAAGCTGATAGTGATCTATGGAATCACAATGTATTTACTACAATCAGGGTCAGTTGAGCTGCAGACATACCCCTTGCCACGCTGAGTCGCTCCAGTCTCTCAGCATGTGCCTCCCTCTTCACTGTGATTTCCTCTGTAGCTGTAAAATAAGGAATGAGAAAAAGAGACATGAATGCATTATGCATACCAGTCGTGGCTATCTACAGCATTCCATATTATTTCAAGTTGCTTGATCTGTTTACTTACACAACTGGGGGATGTCAGTAGTTTGAAATTCATCCGGCCACTGGTTGAGATATGCCTGATTGCACCTCTTAAGGTCACTGTAGGGTCTATATTAAATAAGCGAACGCTTAAAAAAAAAGCTAACGCTTATTCATTTACCCTAGTGCAGCGAAAGTTGAAAATGCTGAACACTCCGAACAGCGATTTTTTTTCCCAGGGAAAAAAATCGCTGTTCCACAAAAAAAAAAACTTAAAACCGTATTTAATGAGAAAAAATTATCTGTTCCGGGTGTTTGGGATTTTCAGCATTTGCTGAAATAGGGTCAGTGAATCAGCATTCACTTTTTTAAGCATTCGCTGATTCAATATAGACCCTCACTGTAGTGGTGGCTACACTACTCCCTAGTGTGTGGGATACCAGTCACACTAGAGATAGTCTTGGCTAGGCTGTTCCAAGACTCGGCCTTGTACTGAGATCCTGTATCATCCCCCTGCAGCAGCCTACAGCTGTAGCACTTTGCAAGGAGTGCAACAAATATTTTTGACTCCTCTACACTCCACCTCTGTGCCTTGAATTTGTCACCATCCTTCCCATCTCCTGCCATATCTGTAAAGGTCCTCCAAAAACAGTTGCAACATTTTCCTGCCAATTTGTGATATTGCATTTTACAGCCATTACAAAAACATGCACAACCATGCCAACCACATTTGCACGATGTTAAGCAAAGAAAAACATTGACAAACAAAGAGGAAGGGAGTTTATGAAACAGCAATGATGATGTGAATTTAGCATTGATTTATGGCATATGTGCTCCTACACCTGGTCACACTTTGTTCAATGGTCAACACTGAAATGCTAAATGACTTGAATTTTAAGCCATGACTTTGGAGGGATCAATGGGATGACTTTGTACATATTTGGTAGGGACTTAAAATTTACTCTTTAAACTGTAGGGTAGGGACTTTAAACTTGGTAGGGACTTACACACTGCTAAAAGTAATTTGCACAACATGGGATTCAAACCTATTTAAAATGGATTTGTATGTATTCAGACAGGTGATTATTCCTCATTACCTCAGAAGTGTTTGCCAACCATGGTTATTACAGATATACAATTTAAAGAGTAAATGGTACTATACTTCAATTAAGCCTGTATGTATGCGACATTATGCATTCTCAGCAATGATGCAGCACTAGTGTCTGACAAGACACTGTAAATAGATAGACTTCCATAGCTTTAATAATATAATTTGGAATTATGATACATACCTCACAATACATTTTGTTTTACAGTTATACCTGGGTTATGAGAGGGGGTTAGATAATTGTCAGTAAACTATGGTGTCCATCAGTGATATGCAACTGCATTTTTTATTCCATAGTCATCATTGTCATGTTAAACCAGTAACACGCATAACACATAACACATGATACCTGTAAAAGTATGTGTATGCAAGCAGTAATGATACTTTTCTGTCAATCAACCTGCTAAACATAGCTACTATGTAGTATTACCTTTATAATTAAAGATTTGTGAAAGAAATTATAGTGGGACACCCTTACTAAAGCAAAGTGTGGGATTTGAACCCTGGCTCATCTGTGTTCTGACCATGAATTCATTACACTTACACCTGGTGGCACACGGAAAGCTATACAACAGTTGCATTTTCCACACTTAGTACTATCCAGAGTGCTGATGGCTGCGTATTGCCACTGAGCCTGTTTACGGGAAGGAATGTGAACCAAATTAAAGTTTTCTCTTTTTCCCTTAAGCAGTGAACCCGGTCTGTACTTAGCTAAGCAACATGCAAATGTAAAAGGCAATAGCAGACATATATCACTTCTGTAAATACTCCCTCAGTAAAAATACCTACTGTTGGACTCCAAGCTTGCTTTAGCTATGTTCTCTCCTTTTTAGCTCAATATATTTACACCTTGTGCCACAGAGACAGTCAGGTTACAGGTGGAATTTCTGCAGTCATTATCATCCATGATGCTGACCACTGTGCAATGTTGCTAACCATGTTTGCATTCTGTAAGGTGACTGAAATTACATTTCCACTTTTTAAGCAGCTAACCATGTTTGTGCTACACCATGTACCACATGTATATGGGAAAAAATAAATAAAACCCAAAAAAATGGATAAAAAAGAGAAACAAAGATTAAACAATTAGAACAGCTCTGGATATGAATCATCAAACTATTAGATTTGAACCATCAGACTATTTCACTTACTTAACACATTTGTATGGGTTATGTCCCTTTGCCACAGACACACAGTTGCAATGCCAATCAAATAATGTGCATACAAGCAATTCACATTTCATGTCCAGTATTAACAGTTATTACAGTTTGACATTCTCAGTTGTACACATGTGGCTAACAAATTTAGCACAGAGAGTGATCATCCAATTATTTAAGAATATGTTTACAAAAATGCAGCTCTGTCTTCTCTTTGTATTCTGGCCATTCTTCCCTTATCTCTGCTTTACTATCAGACAAGCAATCTGTAGTACATTTCTAATCATTTCATTTTCAAGGTGTGATACAAATACATAGCAGTGAACAACAGTTTTCAGCAAAGGTAGGACACTTGTAGTATTATGGCCAAAATGTTATACACGTGCAGTGTTTGATTTTATTTAAAAGGTCAAAGAAGTTAGTTACATGCTTTGTAAGTGTATCCTCACTGACACACCCACTGCAAGGAAGGATGTCTGAACTGAGGTTTTCCATCGCTCACAGTAATCACTCACAGTTACAAGCCACTAGCACTACCAATGGTGTAGAGGGTACACTATGTTTACATCTGCTACACAAAGTCAAAAGTTTTGTATTCAACAATTCTAATGAATTCACACATCATTAGCATCTTCACAGTGCTCAGAGGGCAGAATCTGCATTATAAAACGCTAACAATATAGCTGGGGAACTTGATGGCGAGGAGACTTGTTTCAGACAAAACAGAAGATTGGTATTTCTTTGAAGGATGTTTGTCTGCAGATAACTTATTTTGCTAAGGCATGTTTTTATTATTCAAGCACATTTAGACTGTAACCTTTTAGAAATGTATTTACATAGCCAGTAGAAAAATTAAAGGGTTCATCTGTATGCACTTATACTTCACTGTTGACACAGGCAGTTTTTCCAGGGCTTTAAATTTGTGAGATGTACAGGTTATGCTTACAGCACAAGTATGTTCTTACCATTTGCTTTTGCAGTTTCACCTGGGATTGCAGAGAACTGTAATGTGCTTTTCATCTAGTGCAAGAGGTTGCACTTGTGGCTGAAATGCCCCAGGGCAACCTCCACAGCACTAGTGGGCACAGTATGAAAATTGACTGAAATTCCTAATTTCTATTCTTGACTATTTATCAATGCTAACTGTCATGCAATAATCACCAAGATAACTGAATTGTTCAGTATAGGAAAGTTGACAGAATGGGAGTGTTTGTTCAGACCTTTGCATTTGTGTAGGAGGGTGGGGGGCTATAACCTGCCATTCTGTTGTCCTATATGAGAAGTGTGTCTCAAGTGCTTCATGTTGGCAGTGGGTACACAGCCTCTGCTTATTTGTTGGAAAAGCATAAAACATTAGCTATGTGCTGTTCCTGGGTTTGTACAAACCTTTTTGTTTGTGTTGGAGGGTGGAGGGGGCCACCTACCATTCTGTTGTCCTAAATACAAAGTGTGTTTCAAGTGCTTTATGTGGACAATATGTACACAGCATGATTAGTTTTTGGGGAAAAAACATTAGTTATGTCCTATTAATAGGTGTTGTCCTTATCTGTTTTATGTCACATAGGAGTATGGCACCCAAGCCAGCAAATCCAAAAGAAAACTCCCTTTTAGTGAGGCTGAGAATGAGGTCATCATCCAGGTTCTGAGGCACCATGGAGCCTTCCTACCTAAGAGAGGTCAGGAAGATATAACTGCCTGAAAGGATATGTAGAACTAGGTATATGCTGATGTCAATACAGTTGGTGGACATGGTCGCAGTTATGATCAGTTACAACATCAGGCCACTGACATGATTTCATCGGAATGGAGTAGGTTGCCTGTATTTGCCTACTAACAGCTAGCTACGGGGGGTTGACCTGCAACTGAGCCACCACTGACACCAAATGAGGAGTTCCTGTCCACTGTCAGAGATCCCAACAGCTCAGCAGAGCCATCACACCATGTGATTGATGTTGGTGCTGATGTGGCTGGGAGGCCAAGTGTGCCCCAGGAGTAGATTCCAAGCAGGCTTGCATATGGCAACATTATATTGTCTTTTAGACTAAAATATTATTTCTTTGCTACTGCTTGTGATACATGTTTTATATCTGTACATATTGATGATTCATAGTTATACAGGAGAGTGGAGCAATAGACATGGGGGTGGAGGGACGGCTGAGACAAGTTTCAGCTAGAAGTATTTCTTACAGGGCCTATAGCTGGTTGTTTATACATTGTCCCTGTATTGTTCACATTGTGACGCTTACTAGCATCCTTTTCTTGCTTCATTTCTTCCAGGCCCGTCCTCCCTGCAAACTGTTGAGACATCTGCACATGGTGATCAAATGTTTATTTTCTTATTACTGAGCATTATTTAGATATATTATCAGTGTGTGTGAGGAATTTGTGATGCGTGTCTCCATTGCTGTACCATCTGCAATTGTCTAAGCAGTGTTACTTTTTGTTCATATATTTTGGGTTAATATTTAGAGGACTAGTAATTTCATTCTTGTGTTTGTTGCTTATTATAACAGGTGATCCTGGCAGTGGAAGAGGAAGACTCCTACCACCTGATGTTGGAGTATCGGTAGGCTTTGATGATGATGTTGGCCAAATGGTGGCACAGTCAAGGAGATTCAGTCTGACACTGAGGTTGTGACTCACACATCCCCTGGATTTCCTTCAGACACAGTCAGTATGCCTATGCATACCCATTCCACTGAGCTGTCAGATAGTGGACAGGTTGTGGATTACACAGTTGATCAGGGTAGTGTGGTTACTGTAGGAAGGATGGTGCAGATGACTCTGGTCATAGCCAAAGTGTGGGGGAGATGCTATACAGGAGGGTCAGTAGGGGTGCTTGGAGGAGGCCTGATGTCTGCCCTTCAACCGATGCTGATTACATGCCACTCAACATATGCATAAGGCCATCATGGAGGCATGGGCACATTCCAATATGGCCTCTGAGGACATGCTTACAGTTCTAGATGTGGCATAATCTGACGTAGCATGTGACAGCCTCCACTTTGGGTTGATTCAATGGATCGGATGAATGCCACATTGGAATGCCCAGTGTCTGTGATGGGATGTCTGCTGGGAGGGGGACAGCATCTACATGGCCATAGAGCCACAACATCATCTGATGTTAGCCAATGTGGCCGTGCTTGTTCTTGTTCCTGTAGTGGCACTACTTCCACTGCTCCATCAGTGGTTGAAGTGTCCACACTTAGAAGTAGTAGGCTATGGGATCATGGACCAGGGCATAGTCATGAGGAGAGCTTGTCCAGCAGACATCACTCACATTCAGGTTGCATCAGCACAGCTGACCATGGCCACGGACATGCCAGTGCAACTCTTGGCAGAACCAGTTTTCATGGTTCGGTGCAACAAAGCTGAACTGATACCTCTACCATGCATGGCTCCCACCCATCCAACCTGACAGGACTTAGTGCTAGTACAGAGCTTGGCTGTATCCATGGAGACACTGGCACACCCATTTCTTACAGAGTGCCCATACAGACTTTCACACATGCCATCTACATGAGGCATTAATGAGAGTTGCAGGTCATCCTCTCTCAGTGGCATTTTCATATTATCTACATTCCTGCCTGCCTGTGTTTCTTACTCGCACACTCACTACCTTGGTGTCACCCTTGACCTCCTCCCCCACCTCCACCCTGTGCAAATGATGATAACTGTGCCATCACCTTGTTTCTAACTTTTGGATTCAGGGTTACATATGTATATGTCTGATGCACAGGGATGATAGTTGAGTGCTTAGGATATATATTGTTGTAATTTGGAATTTTTTCCTGAATTATTACAGCATTTTAATGTTATGATTCCTACCTTGAAATCACTGATATGGCATTCATGCCTATTGCTCTATTTGTGAGAAAGTAGGGATAAGTAGACTTTGAACTGATGTTTCTATACTGGCTATTTTAGATGCAAGAGGCATGCTAGTTCTTAAACTACATAAGTATACTGTATTTTACAGAAGTCGGTCCTGTCACATCTTGATGTCATTGGAGGACAACTCACACGCATTCTACTTACGTACATATGCAAGTAACAGTATACAGGTATCTGATATTCATTCATTCATGTTCTTACACATTTATTCTTCTTTTACAGGTTCAACACTTACCCTGATAGTCCTGAAGTTACAACTCTTATCATTCAGGGCTGACTATCTGATGCTAGCAGTACAAAGCCATTACATGTGTAAATAAAGGTTGTCCGTATTGCCTGGCATCAATTTTACTCTATGTATTTGCATAGGATGAAAGGTGTACCCCTTATGTGTTGAGCATGGGTGTTGTCCATTGTCACTTGGCCAGAGTAAGGGCATATTCTGCATGCCTACATCTACCTACACCCACAGCAGCTGGAGATTCCCCTTCTGACTCCTCACCTGCACGTGGATGTAGTGACTGTGCCAGTGGTGGTGGAACATTTGATCCTAATCCTTGGTGTTCCTGCTGCAGCTATTTTCACAGAATGATATTGTGTAGGATAGCACAGACTGTGATAATTTCAACACAAGTACTGAGATTGTACTGCAGAGCCATCCCCCTCGATGTATTCAGGCTTCAAAACCATGACTTCAACAGCCCATATACATGCTATATGATGTTTCTTGTCTGAGTATGTGCCTCATTATAGATTCATATGTGAGTGGGTGTGCATTTCTGCTGAATATCATCAGCTATGGTTTGAGTGCATCCCCCGCATTCCCTAGTAAATGGCCTTGTGGGGTATCATCTCTGGAAAATCTTTGGTAGAGTTATATGGTATGCCAAATATGGAGTCATGACAACTGTTGGGGGTGCCAGCACATGCATTCAGGATGATTCCCCTAGCATCACACACAACCTGCCAGTTAATGGAGTAGAACCCCTTTCTGTTGATGTAAACCCTTCCCTGTTCCTGTTTCCCCAGGTGGTGCTTTGATCTCAATATGAGTGCAGACAATGGCACCCAAGATTTCAGGGAAGTTTGCTGTGGGGTAGAACTCCTGCATAGTTATAGCTCTGCCCTCAGGGGTGGGCTAGGGGTATATATAGCCCCTGGCATGCTGTAGCATACTATTCAGGAACTGGTGTTGGATCCTGGATACTGATGCCTGTGATAACCCCAGCATGTTCTCTGTGGGTCACTGAAATGTTCTGATAGCTAATATTCTAAGTGTTACACATACCTTGGTCTCCACAGGTATTGGTTTCCCTGCCCTAAGTCACTTAAATTAATGTATTTTTATTCAGAAAACTATTGCTAAATACTACTGGCCCAAAATATTCAAAAATGTATAAAAGAAGGTTACTAGTCTATATTTTAAAACACTATTAATGGTAATAGTTTCATTAAGATCAAGAAAATTTGTGCATAGCTGGTTCATTAAGCAACCTGTGACCATACCACATGCCAACAACACACCCCAGGTAGCTCTTCAACTGAAAAGCAAAAAAAAAAAAAAAAAAAAGTTCATTGCAACAACCCAATGGCTACAAAGAGCAAAACATAAAAATAAATAAATAACTAAATAAAATAGGATGGTGGATCACTAATCATGTCCTAAAACACTGCACCTAATGTAATTGCCCCTCACTTCATTATAATAACATTGCTACAGTGTAATGATTGGGTTATTACAGTTACAGCCATACCCTCCCCAGTAGCTCTGCAATTGAAGAGCAAAATAAATAAATAAATAAAGGCAGGATGATGGATGGCCAATCACTCCCTCTTGCTGAATCCTATCCACACTTCTGCCTGCAGCCTGCAGTTTCAGTTTAGTTGCCATTTCAATTCTTTTTTCTCTACTAAACTGTTAAGTCTCTTCCTCCATTATACATCACCACCTAGTCTGAAACATCAAGTACAACATGTTTTAAATTGTTACAACTGACTCTGTGCTTATACAATGCATTTTTTAAATAGCCAATGTATACTCATATATCTTGGTTGCCAAGTTTCCTCATAGTTTTGCCTACATTGAAACACTCTCAGTGTGAGTATGTAGCTGTATAGACTACTCAGTAAGAATTACAAGTACAATGCCAGGTATTTTAAAGGGTTTTTTTTCCACACTTGGCAACATAAATATTTGGATTGTTACTCACAAAACAGCAAACTGAACAACCATTGTAGCAATAAGTATCTGTATTTTTACTAGCGTGGTAGCCTTGAATGGCAGGCTTCCTAGAATCAAGGATATATTTAATGTTAAACTGTCTTTTATATGTAAATGTAGGAGCACTGTCTAAACCTTAGTTGTATCCTTCTTACCTATACTAAATTTCTAGTTATTGTTAATCTGTTTTGTTCCATCCCTATCCACTGAAGGTATAACAACCATTGCAAAATTAAAATTCAACTTTTTTATTTATTTTATTTATTTTACATTTGTTGACCAGGCTAGTCTAGCTGGATACATGTCCGTTTTCAGCAGAGGCCCGAGGAGAAAAGCTCCACTATATACTAGTAACTAAAACAACAAAAACAGTACAGTAAGATGCAAAATTACAAGCATCTAAAGAACTATTCACATGTAGCATCGCAACAATACAGATGCACTGATTTCCATTATTAAGCCCAGCAAACATATTTTGTAAAACTTGCAAAATAGGTTTATGATGAGAGTCTGTCTTAGCAGATATAGTTTCAATCAGTTGGTCAGTCATATTTGCTGCATAACCCCTTTTCAAAAACATAGTTTTCATATTAATCATTTATTCTTTGAAAAGAATTTAAAACCAGACTTAGATAAGAAACCACAATAAGTTGATTATTCATATTATTCCATTTCATAAAAGTTGCATGGTAAATCAATGTATCTAATAGTTTGTTAGTGTGTAAATTTCTGAAAAAATCTTAGGATAAAAACTGTTACAGCAAACATTATAGCTAATTTCCACAATATTGCACTTTAGTATCCAAAATACCTCCTGTAAAAAGTAAAATTCAGTACTGGCACTAATAGCATTCCTAAATTATTCAAACAATGTATCTGTACTTTTTACACTCAGTGAGGATTTATATAGACATGAGGCAGGACTAACTATGGATGTTGTAATGGCCCCTAACACTGCCAACATAGTAATGGCAGAATTGGAAGGCAGAGTCATTATCAACTCAAGGTTTTACAGTTTGGTATTGTATCATTGCTGTTTTATTGACAATATATTGTTTTCTTAAAAGTTAATGAACAAAGATTCCAGGGAGTTTGTTACTTTGATACCCCAAGTGTAGTTTTAAAGTTAAAAGTGAGCAAGCAAACAGGATTCAGTATTTGGATCCAGACATATACAAAGTAAATAATAAAACTGCAAGTAACATACATAGGCATGACACCCTA
>NC_056731.1:1280421589-1280429089 GCF_019279795.1 Protopterus annectens | reverse complement strand
CGCCAGTCTGTGTGTGTACCTTGGCACTTCCAAGTCAGTCTTTTAATGGTCTGAATGTAGTAACACTATGCAGTGATGGTTAAATGGTGCTGGATGAGCTTGACAGGGAAGGGGCCATAACAGCAATGTGTTCACACTTTATATACTCCTGGATAGGCCCCCCAACTTGAAACTTGCTGGGGGTCCCCAAAATGCTAGCACCGGTCCTGCTGGCACACATTAAATATGGGGTTTTGACTAGGCATGTAATGGCCTGCATACTGATTGTCTAGTGTTTACTTATGAAGACATGAAAGTTTCAAATGGTCCACTGCAAAACCTGATGTGCAATACTGAATAAAAGAGCAGCCCATCTTGTGAGTTAGCATTGCCTAAGAGTGTTTCTGTGTTGCATTTTGACCACTGGATATTCCTTGGCATAAAAAAATGTACAGGATTTACACACTATTTATGCTAAACAGGCAACAATCAATTAATTCTTATTTGGCTATGTTTTTTTTTTGCCTTAGCTGCAAATATCCATTATGGCTAATCTCACCATTTGGTAAATCCCACCTTCTGTATCTTTCTTTTTGTACTGGAAAATATTCAAAAACATATTGCATACTGCATATAAGTAGTGCATGGAAAACTGAAGAGAAAAGGCCAGATGTCAATTCAAAAAGAACTGCCTAGTAATGCTGAAGAAATTATACATTGCTGTGCACAGAGCAGGAAACTAGTGCTCAGTACATGTTCAAAGAAACTATATAGCACGAATGATAGTGCTTAGACAGATCAGAAGCCATTATATTGTTTGTCAAGTCTATTCTCTGAAATGTTATTATGCATTTACATGGACAGGTTAAAAGAGGAGTGACTATTGTACTTCTGTAGGGTCTGTATTAGGTGATTGAAACTTTAGGTAATCGAATACCTAAAGATCGACACCTAAACAGTGAAAGCTGTAAATATCAAATGGCCACTTCTGCAAATTCTTTTGTAGGGAAATAATTTGCTTGGCCGTTACCAAGAATCTGCCCTTTTCTCCACTGTATAGCGATATCAGAGTTGGTTTATTTAGTTGGGGGGGTTGGGGACACAACCCCCTACTCAATTAGGGTTTGAATTTTTTTTTCTCTGGTCAAGCAAATTCTTTCCCTACAAAAGTATTTGCGGAAGTGGCCATTCAATGTTTACAGCTTTTGCTGTTTAGGTATTGAGCTTTAGGTATTCAATTACCTAAAGCTTTGACTTTGTAATATAGACTCCTTCTGTAGAAGCATACCTTCCAAGCCTGTGTTAGGAGTATACATGAACCACCTCTTTAGCTCATATACTTGAGATACAGACTCACAACACACATAACACACACTAGCTGTGTGTGTGTGTGTGTGTGTGTGTGTGTGTGTGTGTGTCTCTGTGAGTCTGTGTGTTTCTGTCTGTCTGTATTAACAAACACAAGCTATTATCATGCCATCTGTAAAGCACTGTTGTTGAGCTGAAATACACCATTTACAATGATGAATAAGCATACAAGGGCAGACTGTACTGACATAAGAGCAACAAAACATGGGACTGTAATATGGCCAGACAGCATACTGCTATGACATTAATCACAGACCACAAAGCCCATATGATGCACAAATTAAATCGGTTATGCAGGAATGAGCAACATTGGGGACCTACAAACACTGGATCCTACCCAGTTCGGCTTTGTTAAGGGCAGATCCTGCCTCTTAAACCTGGTTGATTTCTTTGAAACAGTCACCAAGGCCATTGACGAGGGGAAGGTGGTCCACACAGCCTACCTGGACCTCGCAAAAGCCTTTGATACAATACCCCACTCGGGCATTATAGATAAGCTCACCAGCTTAAATATAAACCCCTATGTCACTAGATGGATTGCAAATTGTCTCAAGGACAGAACCCACATGGTTGGAATTACTGGAGCCATGTCAGACTCCAAACCAGTTACAAGTGGTGTCCCACAAGGCTCAGTCCTGGGACCTCTCTTGTTCGGTATATATTTCTCGGAGGTACAGGCCAACATGGAAGGACTGTGGCTGACCAAGTCCGCAGATGACTGCAAACTGGGCGCCATAATCGACTCTCCAGCTGACACAAGCATCCTCCAAAAGGGCCTCATAGAAACAGACAACTGGTGCCAGAGCCATGGCCTCAAGCTAAATGCCAAAAGTGTATAGTCATCCCTTTGGCAAAAAACAGTGCCCACAAATTACCACATAGGTGGTAATCCATTAAGTACAGAAGAAGTAATTAGGGACCTGGGGACTGATTGTAGATCTAAAAATCTGTTCTACTCTCATTTGTTTTACAACCATGTGGCCAAAGTGGTTTGAAAAACATTTTATATAGCCCACCTAATCATGAAGGGATTCACATCTAGATCAGGGGACGCCATTGTGCCTCTTTACTCATCCCTCATCAGGCCCATAATTGAGTACAATGCCCCTTTTGGGATGTACCTTACCAGACACCTGCAGCAACTGGAAAGACCCCAAAAGTACCTCACCAAGAGGATCAAAGGGCTCACACAGATTCCATATGCTGCCCGGTTAAAGAAACTCCAGCTCTACTCAGTGGCATACCGTCTGTTCAGAGGCGATCTGTGCCTGACGTATAAAGCTATGTCCAACCCGGAATTAATGTACATGCTGCACCTCAGAAAATCCAAATCCCATTGAGCTACGCACTCAAGAGACTTGAACCTCAGCACTGAAATAAATAGGACATGCTGGAGGGACAGATTCATAACCCAGAGGCTCCCTTCACTCTGGAATAAAATCCCAGTCCAGGTTAGGCAGAGTCCCTCATTGACTCTCTTCAAGAGGAATCTTGATGAGTGGATGGGAGATCGTAGGTTTACCCCGGGTATCACTTATGTGTCACTGTTAGACAGAGGCACAGTATACTAACCTCGAAAAAGGGCATAGCAAAATAAATTTAAAATGGGTGGCAAAAGCCAAACACATTCTGGCTAGGATTATAAATGCCCTAGGGCAGATAGCCTAGTATGAACCTATGCAGTTCAGGAACATCAAAGTAGTGCATGGATTTGATATATTTCTGGTGGAAGAAGAAAAGTGAACTTAATGTTATTTCCATCTTTTCTTATTTCTTCTAACTGCTACTTATTTATGAACTAATAAAAATGATATTCCTCTTAAGACATGCTATCATGCTACGTCACAAAGCACCTTCTACAAGAGATGAAATTCAGAAAAGCAAACACTAAAATTTAGTGTAAAACCAGACATAATTTAGCATTTTTGGTTGCACTAATCACTACTACACATTTTCCAGGTTTGCATTCTTTACCAGTGAAAATAAATTAACTTGTTAGTAGGAGCATACAATGTAAATTTTAGTTTAAATAATATGCAAAGACATACCCCCACTGCCCCGAAGTTGGAGTAGGCTTAGTGGTCAGCATGCATGGTAAAAAAGGCATGGAAAAAGTATACAAAGAAGTATTTTAGCAAGCATTGCTGGTACATGAGGAAATATGTTTTTAACATAATAAGCAGCATCTGTACAGAGCACCACTCCATTTATTATTTTTAATTATTCCACTGATTACAAGGTGTGATATATTAATCATAAAATAAAGAGATTCCTTAACTATTTGTCTCTACAAGCTGGTATATTTAATACAATGCAATGGTTGCAAAACAAATTTATTTAAAAGATGCCAGTGTACTTAGCTGACACTTGCAATAGTATTTTAGGGTCTTCTACTAAAACTGAAAATAATAAAAAAAACAGTTGCTGTTAGCAGGTAATTAATGGCTACTTAGCTTTCGATAATCAAGTAGGTTGACATAAATACATCCTGGGTATTCAAGAGACTGTCCATGCTTATGCCAAGGTATCTAGTTAACAACTGAACTCATTTGGGATGCAGTGATTACTGATACCGCATGCACAACACATGACATATACATGCTTTATTTAAATTACACATGCTGCAATTACTATTCAAATATGAAATTATTATTTAAGCGCATTTGGCATGGTATTAGTTGAAGGCTGAACTACTCAGTAAGTCATAATTTGCCTCTTAAATGATTTTTGGAGGCAGAATCTAAATCTTGCTCATTATTAAACTTAATTACTCATCTATATTTATTTTAGCAGAACATAGGCTGTAGATAAAGATGGGTAATTATAAGAGTTAGAATTAAAAGGAGCAATGACTCTATGAAAAATAATGTGGCAAAATTCTGTAAGAGGGAAATAATTTATTAGTGAGCTAAAAGGCTTTTGTTCATCACTGAACATTTTCAAGTTGCAAATAAAATGATTCAGTCTCATTAATTTATATTATGTATAGAAGTTACACAGCTGATAAATCACATAAGAGTCAGGCAAGCTCTCATTTCATTTAATATTAATGCAGTTTAGTCACCTGCTTATTTATAGTTGATAGAAAAACAGGAGTTTAAACCAAGTTAATGACTGTCATCTAACCATGTCTGCCACTTAGCTTCTTAAAAACAGCAGTTTATATTCATTATTACCACCCAGTCATTCAAAATGATCACTTTGTGAACTTAAAATGAAAAATGATATTCGTTTGTAAACAATACAAATATATTTCTTCATTTCTGTGTTACATCCTGCTTGAGGAGCCTAACTATATTCCTGACAATGAACACGTTACACTTATACTGAGTAAAATATATAGCACAGTTCATGAAATAACACTATTACATTTATTTTAGTAAATCAGTAACTAGATAATCAAAAGTTGAAATTCCATTTAAAATTACAAGCTTCACAATTAAAAATGTAAAATGCCATCTTCAGACTTAAAGAGAAGTAACAACTGTACTGTATTTACAACTAAATGTTTTGCTAACACAACTCTATTTGTGTGATCCCCACCATTGTCACTGCAGACACTTATCTGTTTAATTTATTTGTTTTCCATGGTAGAGCACTGATCTCCATGGACCTTTTTCAGCCTCAACCCAGAGTGCTTGGTTAAGTGACTTGCACAGTCATACAGTCAGGTAAGGGAGGCTAAGCGAATCAAACCTTGCAAAGTATAAGGAGGTGCTGCATTACACAGTATGACATTCTTTAGGTGACATGATAAACCACAATCCCATCTGCCTGAGTCAGTAGTAGGTGGATGTAAAAGATCCCACATAGCTTATTAAAAAGAGTAGGGATACTTTGTTTTCATATTCTCATACATACATCTATTTACACTTGTGCCCCATATACATATCTACATGAAATTCTCTGTTTTACTTTTTTCTAATTCAAAATATGTATCATCTTCTAAATATTAACTCCCATCCTTTCTGCCCCATCCATCTCATTAATTTATTCAATGCATCAACAATTTGAAGTCCTCATTTTTCTTCTTTTAACTATACATTATCTAAATGGAGCTTCCTTTCAATATAAGTCACATAACTGAAAAAAATACTCTTTCTGCTTTATACCACAGATTCTGTTGCAGTTTTTCAGAAACTCCATATGAACAGTTTCATGTTTACAGTTACATTATATATTTCTAAACATTTTAATTATAGGCCACAAATATTTAACGCTCATGCATTGCACAAAAACATGTCCAAAAGTCTCCTCTGCTGCGCAAAAATTATTTAAACTTTTTTCAACCTTTTTGTGCATTATTAATTCCTTAATAGGCAGTTTATATATTGAAACATACCATAACAATCCTATTTTTGTATTATTGCTTATTATCCTCAGAATTTAAATCACACCAAGGATCAGTTATATAATCAGTTATATAATATGAAGGCTAATAGTGTCATTCCATTTTTTTTTCTGATTTATTATGCCACCTAGTCTATATTTTCATAACAAAAGTTTTCTTTAGTACTCTATCACCCCTAAGTTATCTAGTTATCTCTAATTGCCACTCCATTGTTTTTTCTTTTTGTGCCTTGACACTTTTCCAAAAAAATTTTTTGCTCAAATGCTGACCTATTAAAGTTCTTCAGTAGAATGTATTCACCTGCAGTGTTCAATACAAATGCAAAAAAGATACATTTAGACACTGGGTTTATTAAACATAAACCTCCATTTTATTTATTCTTCTTTTTCCTCCCACCAGGTGACTATCAGCTACCACCACCTCCTCTCTTCTTTAAGCAAGTCCACTAAACCTGCTTTAACCTCCACTGGGTTCAACCCAGAACTCTTCTGGAGCAAATGTGAAGTCTGAGGACAGTGATGCATTGCCATACTGCTCGTGAGAGGTGTGCCTTGCCTTCTGTTCCCTGCAAGCTTACAATAGCTGTCTTCAAGAAGTGCTTGCATGCTTCCAGGTATACACAGCCTCCTGAATTAAAGGCTCAAGACTTATGCAGCACAAAGCTTGCCAGGTTCATAATGCTGCTTTTTGCAGAGAGCCTAGACTGCAACCTTCTTCTCCAGGATGGGTGAACTGATGCCGGCCACTCACCCCTATCCTCCTGTTTTTGCCCCAACAGAGTCCATGCCACTAATGAACCACAGGTAGTTTGGGGCACAATAAGGTCCTTGTCCCTATACACTGGCCACTTATACCCCATTTTCTGCCTGATTATGTAAGACTCTCTTTTTTAGGATTAATAATCTTAATCCCTGGACTGTACTAAAAAATAGCTATTTTCCTTAAATGTAGAAACTATAAAACACACATACTACATCCAAAATATCCTATTTTCCTAACAGAACAGAGTTTATGAAATAAATGATCTTTTCTTATTAACAAACTAAATGCTGTCTCTAGCTGCAATTTCTTCTAATATTTCATCCCACTGCTTATTAGGTTTATCAAACTTAATATGTAACATCTCTACCTCTGATAAATATAAATACCTCCCTGCCTTAACTATATCTCTTATCCGTTTACTTTTTTCTTTATTCATTTTAATCCAACATCTACCAATACATTTTCTATCTCCTTAATAAGATTGGTCATCCACAGCTTATTCAGAGCCACTATCACTATATATTGAGTGCATAAGATATTACTTATGGTGCAAACAAGCTAAGACTGTATACCCCTGTCCTCGTTCCATAATCCTAAGATATTTTGCTAGCAGTATATTCATAATCATTACAATCAGAACACTGATCATGGAGCATTATTGCTTTATCCTATTCCCTAACTTATTTTTTTCACCCAATTGTCTATTTACAAGAACCTTTGCGATACTTGTACCATATTCCCTCTACTATAGACCACATCTATGCCACAGTGTCATTGTCATATTCAATTATTCTCCCTTCTCCTTCCCCTCTTATAATGCTTTCAGACATTTCTTTTACAATAACCAATACCGCCTTTATTTTTTCCTTTAAACCATATATTACTTCCAGAACACTCTTAATACTATTTTTAAAATACTTTTTGTAATACCTTCACAATTATTTTATAATCTACATTATATAATGTAATTTGCCTCTGTTTTATATTACTCTCACACCTCTCTTCCTCTAAATAAACTTTAAAAGCCCTTCACAAGCACT
>NC_056731.1:1280359089-1280416589 GCF_019279795.1 Protopterus annectens | reverse complement strand
TGAGGTTGCAGTGGTGGGACCTCATGATCATCACTTTGTGGGGGTTGGAACATGTTTGTCTGTGGTATTAGGTTTGTCTGCACCTTAAGAAACTGTGTTGTGGGATTTTCCTGCTGTACAACTGAGGTCTCAGGGGAACAGTCTCTTTTGACAGTGCTAAAATGTTGCTCCAGAGTGGGGAATACCAGTGCCTTAAATGGTACACGTACATTTGTACACAGCTTGATTCACAGAGTACAAAACTCAACAATTACATTTTTTAAGTGACTTTTTTAGCCAATGAGGAAGAAATCATTTACTTTTGTCTCCTTTTCTAGGAACACATGTATATTAGAGTACTCTAACATAGCTTCAGTAAGTTATTAACTCCTTACAAAGGAATTCCTGTTAGACCAAAAACTTAAATAGCTCTAACGTAAAACATGTGCTGGTCAAGAAAAAAGTTACTGGGCCACGTCTGTCTTCTAGCATTTAACTACAAAATATTAAGAGACCTTTCAAATTAAAATCTCAAATATTACTGCTGGGCTAGCTTGCACAATGACATTATTTCTTGTCATCTGACTTCCAGTCACCAGGCCCAAAACAACCACTGATAGCAGCTGGTAGCATTTAGCATCTACCTGTAAAAATACATAGACAAGGGCTTTTCCTCTGATCTTTGGCAGATGTTGGAAGTCATAAAACAATAAAACACTTCCAAGACAATACAGAAAGTTCCCTAGTACAGACATTTTATCTCTAGCTGCCATAAAGTAATTTAATTTCAGCTATTTTTTTCTGAAGTTTGCTAGACTGAAGTTAACCTCCTGTCTTCCAGTTTCCACTGTTAAAATGTATACATTTAAACAGTTACAATAGTGCATGTACATTTCTGTTCTATTCCAGTAAGGCATGCTGTGGCTACATTTTAAGCACAAACACTTTATAAAATATATTTTCAACACACATCTGTACAAACCTAGTTTGATATATACATGACATACAGTTCTAATGCATTTGTAGCACAAGCATCTTATATGAATCATGTTGATATTCACAAATGACATATAATTATTTACAAAATTCCAGATAGCTGTGCTAGCAGTATCTCCCTTTGTCACACTTCTAAGATAGCTGTGCTGGCTGTATCTCCCTTTGTCACAATATATCTATCTATTTATGTGTATATATATATATATATATATATATATATATATATATATATACACACACACACACACACACACACACATACGCACATGAGTGCACATGTACACATACACACATACACACACAAAAATAAATATATATATATATATATATATATATATATATATATATATATATATATGGTTCTACCTGACATAATCGAAACCACACAACACCGACAACCACATCACCGACACCACATATTCGACAGTCCATAAACACGAAACCACACATAACCGACAACGAAATAACCGACGGTACACAAACACGAAACCCCATACAAAACAAAACACATCCCCATTCCACAAACCACACACACAACACAAGCACACCAAAATCCTTACAAGCCCACACTAAACCTTACCTAACCCTAAGGTCCCTAACCCTAACTCACTTAACCCGCCCCTATCGCCTCCCTAACCCTAACTCACTTAACCCAACCCTAACTCACTTAAGCCATGCCTATCCCCACAGACCGTCAATCACCAGACTTACCTGCCTCACCACCTCTACGGTCCGTACTACCGCCACCACAGCCTTTCCCCATGTCGGCATCCTCGGCGTTGGTGTTGTCATCCGTCGTGTCGGTCTTCTGCATTGTCGATGTTCTGCAACGTCTTCTTCGATCTTCTGGAGATGTCGGTCTTCTCAGCTGTCGACGAAGTCAGGTAGAACCATATATATATATACACATACATATATACATAGGTTCATAGGTTCATAGGTAGGTACTAGGCTATCTGCCTGAAGGCATTCATAAGCCTAGCCAGAATGTGTTGGCTTTCGCTGCCCCCTTAGATTAGTTCCCTATGCCTCTGTCCAGCAGACCCACTAAAGTGATCCCCGGGTTAAACTTTCTGTTTCCCACCCACTCGTCAAGGTTTCTCTTGAAGTGTTAGTGAGGAACTCTGCCTAATGTAGATTAGAATCTTGTTTCAAAGCATGGGAAGTCTCTGGGACAGGAATCTATCCCTCCAGCACTTCCTATTTATTGTTGTGGTGAGGTTTAAATCCCTAGAGCGTGTGGCTCAAGGGGATAAGGTTTTCTTTAGGTGGAGGATGTCCGTCAATTCTGGGTTGGACATGGCCTTGTATGTCAGGCAGAGATCACCTCTGAGTAGGCGGTATGCAACCGAGTACAGCTGGAGTTTCTTCAGTCGAGCTGCATAGGGCATCTGTTTGAGGCAAGTGATCCTCTTGGTGAGGTACTACTGTGGTCTTTCCAGCTGTTGCAGGTGTCTTGTAAGGTACATCCCAAATGGGGCATTGTACTCTATGATGGGTCTGATGAGTGATGAGTAGAGGGGCACAATGACCTCTTTTGATCTGGATGCAAACCCTTTTATGATTAGGTGGGCCACATAGAAGGATTTTCTAACCACGTTGGCAATGTGAATATCAAAGGAGACATTACTATCTACTTGGGTCCTCAGATCCCTTATTACGTTTTCTGTATTTAGGGGACTACCATGTATGTGGTAGTTTGTGGGTACTTTGTTTTTTCCAAAGGGGATGACTGTGCACTTTTTGGCATTTAGCTTGAGGCCATGATTTTGACATCAGGTATCAGTCTCAGTGAGACCCTTTGGGAGGATGTCTGTGTCAGCCAGAGAGTCAATTATAGCCCCTAGTTTGCAGTCGTCTGCAAACTTGGTCAGCCATAGTCTTCCTGTGCTTGCCTGTACCTCTGAGAAGTATATGCCAAACAGGAGGGGTCCTAGAACTGATCCCTGGGGAATGCAACTTGTAACCAGTTTAGAGTCAGACCTAGCTCCAGCAACTCTCAGCATGTGGGTTCTGTCCATGAGCCAATTGGCAACCCATCTTGTGACATAGGGGTTTATTTGCAGGCTGGTGAGCTTGTCTATAATACCAGAATGGGGAATGGTGTCAAAGGCCTTTGTGAGGTCTAGATAGGCTGTGTGTACCACCTTTCCCTCATCTGTAGCCTTGGTAACTGTCTCAAAGAAGTCCACCAGGTTTAGGAGGCATGATTTGCCCTTAACAAAGCTGGGTAGGGTCCAGTGTTTGGAGGTTCCCAATGTCTCTGTTAATGAGTTCCGTGATGATGCACTCCATAGCCTTGCAGACTAAGCTAGTCAGGCTTATAGGGTGATAGTTCCCAGGGTCTGTTGTGACTCCACCTTTCTGGAGTAGAATAACCATTGCTGTGCACCACTCTATGGGTACATCACCTGTGGAGAGTCTGAGATTGAAAAGTTTGTTTAAGTGAGGTGTTAGTTTGTCTTTGAGCTTGTGTAGGACGCAGCCTGGGACACTGTCCGGTCCCATTGATGCTGTGTTTTTGGCTTTGGAGAGGCCTGTTTTAACCTGAGTGTCTGTGATTTCAGGGGCTCTACATTCTTCTGGTATGGTTATGGGCCCTTTTGGGGGTGAGAGGGGGGTGAAGTTTGCACTGAACCTGTCTGCCAGGATGTTGGCAATATCAGTTGGTTCAGTCTATTTTGTGCCATTCTGCATTAACTCTGAGCAGATCTGAGCATTGCCACTTAGATTCTAGACATAGCTAAATAATGCCTTGTAGTTATCTTTGGAGTCCTTGACAATTTTTCTTTCGAAACTCGCCTTGGAGGATTTTTATGAGGGATCGTAGTTTCTTGCTGATACTGATCAGGGATGTCTTCCCTTCTTGGGATTTTTCTCTTTTCTGTGCTAGTCTCCTCCTTCTGTTGTATAGCTTGTTTATGGCAGGGGTTCACCAGACTGGTTTCCTTTTCTTGGAGGAGTGAGTCTTGGTTTTGCTTGGGATAGCACGATCCATTCATTCTTGTAGGTGCCTGTAGAATGCATTAGTAAAGGATTTTGCAGCTTGGACAGTGTTATCCTTTAGCATGGGAGCTTTGAAACTTTCCACCTCGGTCTTAAGTAATGTGAAGTTTGCTTTTGAAAAGTTTTTCATGGTGGTTTCTTTTTCCGGGTGTGGGGGTGGAATGTGGATATCCAAAGTGATTTGTTTATGGTCAGATCTAATCAGCAAGGGGTTGATCTCCGGTGTGGAACACCAGTCGCCCATGTTGGTGATGACCAGGTCCAATATGTTGTCACCTCTGGTGGGAGTGTTGACCAGTTGATCCAGGGCATTTGAGTTTATAAATTCTAGGAAATGTTGGGCAAGGGAGTTAGCACTTGAGTAGTTCTCCCAGTTAATGTTTGGGTAGTTGAAATCACCCAATATTAGGGTGTTTGGTAGGACCTTTATGTATCCCAGTGTTTCCAGAAATGCAGAATGGAGATCCTGGGACATGGTGGATGATCTGTAGCAAGCTACAATTTGAATTGCAGTTTTTCCCATTGTTAGTTGCACGTGGATGATCTCTGAAGCATCGTGCTGTGCCACTAACCTGGAGGTGTGGGTATCCTTAATGAATATGGATACTCCCCCACCTTTTGTATTTTGGTCCGGGTTCTGTGGCTGAAATGTATGATATGAGTTGTAGCCTGGTAGTGCTGGGGTGCTCTCTGGAGCCTTAAACCAGGTTTCTGTTACTGTACATATATCGATTTTCTTCATACTGAGGAATGCCTCGAGTGCATGCATTTTGAGGTTTAGACTTCTGGCATTGAGTAGCATTACCCTCAGATTTCTGTTACTTCTGCTATTTACGGTGGTGGGTTTGTCTATACTTTAATGCCAAATGGTGGTAAACAGTATTTATAACTGTTTTCACTGGTATGTGAATGTGTGTGTGTGTCTGTGTGTGTGTGTGTGTGTGTGTGTGTGTGTGTGTGTGTGTGTGTGTGTGTGTGTGTGTGTGTGTGTGTATCTTTATTGTCTGCTTTATTTTATATTTATTTGTTTCTGGTTTTCTTCACTTCATTTATGTTCTTAATTTATGCATTATCAGCTACAGCTGTGGTGTGGCAGCACTCACCTGAGCGTCAACATGCCCTGCTATGACCTGCCAGTGATGTTTCTGAATCCCAACCAAGGTACATCTTGCTACATGCTTTTATCAGGCTACAATGTTAAACAAAAGTAACTTTAAGTGTAATAGCTATATTCTAGGCAGATAATCTAGATGTGGTATATCTGCAGCTGTGCAGCTTTATAGATATACCACTAAAGATCTTAACCATTCATCAATCAGACTTCATCCTGTATTCCTGGGTTTGATTCTCTTAGTCTCTCTTTTCATATCTTGGGATCCTGAGGAAGCAGCTTAATCAAACTAATGCTCCCAGATCACCCCTTAAAAAGAGGCACTTGTGTTTTATGTGTTTTTAATACTTTTAAAATCTAACATTTATTTTTATTTTTATCTCCAAAATTTAGCAAAAGATTGTCAGGCTAAGCAGTAACTTCCTACCACAATTTAATCTGAAACACATTAACAATTGATTAGTCATAATTTGTGTTCCTTTTTCTTTTCTTCTCTATTTACTAAAGCTGCTGCTAAAAGAAAAAGATCCCATGGCTCACTAACATATTTATTTATTTGATTTGATTTTCTTTAGTTATGTGTTAATCTTGTAGATGGACTGGTCAACTGACCATTTCTGCTATAGCCTAAGCTCATAAAGGAGTAGAATTCACAGAGGAAATAGTGTTGTGCATTCATACATACAATAAGGTTCAACTATCACAATCATTAGACTAATGTGAATAAGAAAGCCAGCTATAATCCCTTATCACTTTAATATCAAACCCACTAATTTAAGCCTAACCAATTACCCCATGTGGTAATCAAATGCTGCACCTTGTGTCTGTAAGGTAAATGCTGTAATCATTATGCCAACCTCCCACAACCCTCAAAAGGTAAAAAGGTTATATATATTCTCTTTGAGTAGGTAATTCTGAAGTTTAGTTTTGAATGTATTTTTTACCTAAGGGAGATATAAGACGATTTCAAACCTGTTTCCTTATGTAAATGCATTTGGTCATATGATTTTAGGATGTTGTCCCATATTTTAAAAAGCTTTTTTTATCTATAGTTACACCATATGATGGTCTTGTTATCTGAAGTGATTCAATTATGTTATTTCTGAGAGAGCATGGTATAGTCATGACAACCAATTTACATGTTTTACTGTTTTGTAATGCATGGTTTCAAAAGGGTAGCCCTGTTAGTCATTGTCAGACAACCAAATCTGTTTAGAAGCTCATAGATAGTTAGTGAACTTGGAAAGTAAGCAAAATTATGTATTTTATTTACTGTTTTCCATAGTAAGACTGCAGAGATGATTGTGATAGCTGAGGGTTCATATTCAAATGTGGGCATAAATACATTCCTTGTAATGGCTAGTTGTACTTCGTGTAATTAGAGATTGACATATTGAAGCAAAATTTTAACTGTAAAGGGTATTGTGAGCCAATTTTTCCATGTGTATTTTAAGTGAATGGTAGGAATAAAGAATGAGGCAATGATATTGGTGCAGAGTCTCCATGGAAATAATGTTTCCTAAAGGAACATTGAGGACAGATTTGGGCTGCTTTTCTGTCCAGAAGGATTGACAGTATTATTATTTGATTGTTTTAAGGTTGGAGCAAACACCATCACAGTTTATTTCTTGGATTTCACTAAAACGTTTGTTTTTGTTTGCCCACATATACTGTTGATTGAAGTCCACTCTACTCTTTTATCTAGTTATTTTACGCACCTATCAGCCTTGGTTAGCAGTACAGGGTCAACATAAAGTACAGTACAAAGGATAGAAGGTTTGTTGAGATATTATTAATAAACTGTGAAAAAGCAATCAGCCTAATATTGAGTGTTGTGTATGACACAAGTAATTGCTCCTGTGACAAACAGATAATAGGCCAGACTGACATGAAAGGTTAGATCCTGCAAGTACCTCAAACCAGGTAACAGTGTAAGGCCCAAAATTAAACTTGTTTAATTTATTAATAGAAGAAAGGTGAGCACAGTTTTGAAGGCTCTGGCCATGTCTAGGAATACTCCAGCTATAATATGTCCCTTGTTCAGGCTACTATACATTTTATCAGTTGCCATACAAGGAGTAGTTACAGTTCCAAACCCTTTTTGAAAGTCATGCTGAGCATTACAATGCATACCATATTGCAAAAAATCTTACTGCAGTTTAACTATTCAAAAACTCTTGTTCACAACCCTGGGCCTCAGGAGCCTTTTTTATTGCCTTAAAAATTAACAAAACATATTAAGTTTTATTCAGAACTCTCTGCACTTGCTGTACTTATGGACACTTACATGACTCAAATTTGTTTTCCTTTCAGTGTATCTCATTGGGTTTATTTTCTTTAGAAACATAAGAAATTTTCAATTTACTTCCTTCTGTAAAACAATATAATACATTTCTTCTATACATTTTCTTAATTCCCAAGCTGTGGCTGAAGTCAGTCCCTAGGGATCAATACACTACTTCAACAAACAAGAAAACAAACAAATAAATAAACCATTGGATAATCCTAGATTACTTTTGAGCAGATCAAGATAAATACGAAACAAGTGAAAGTTCACTTAATAAGGATAACTTGCACAGGGGAATCCTTAGATGTATTGGTCTTATTTTATTGGGGCTCTGTGTAATGTATGTCTTCCTGCAAATGGCTAAACTGGCAACAAATGATATCTTTGAATATTGCTTTGATGAATGTGCTCTGTATGCTGACTCCATGATCAACATATCTGAGCAGAGACAAGAGAAGGTGAAATTTGAACATCTTTTTTTATGTGAGTTTGTGCAAACTCAGAGTTTGTGTATTTAGATATTTGAGCTGTGGGGGCCAAGCCCCCATGTTAGGCTGTCAGAGAGGGCAGCCCCTTGCAAACAATGATTTGCTTATGAATGCACCTCAGTGGTGTGGAATTCTTTATACTGATGACAATTACATGTTTCAACCGCTTATTTGTATTTCATCACGTTTTGACAAATGGAGGTTTATAGATCATTGAGAATTCTTCAGGGTTCTTTCTTGTTTAATTTTTTTTTCGCATGTTTACATTTTTTACATACTTTGATGGGAATGGTCTGCATTCCTATGTCAGAACATAAAGTTCATGAAATCAGATTTTACTTCAGTCTTTGGTGTTTGCCAAGAGTTCTCTTCTTAGTACTTGCCCTGTACTCAGAATTGCCTCTCTCTGCAATTCATAAAGGGTTACTTGTATTGGTAGCACTGTGAATCTGTAAGGTAGTACAGCAGACTACATTATCTGCAATGGATGCGGCAGAAAGCAATACAAACATGAAGCAAATATATTTATATGGAACTAATTAGTTTCAATAAAAAGCAATGTTATTTATTTACAATTTGTTAAGCAGGTCTCAGTAGGCCAATGGTGTCTTATCATGAGATGGGTCTTCAGTTTAATGTCTCATCAGAGGGATGACACACTCATGAGTGGAACACACCACTTATACTGTACTGCAGTGTCAGTACTAGAAGATAATCCAACTACCTAGACTGAGAACAGAACCCACTACCTTCTGATCTTTCAGCATTAACAGCAATTGTGTGCTACCTGTTGAGCAACTGCGACTGCAGATGCTCTATCAGGATCATCTTTCCTTAACACCTTATGACTATGGAATGTTTTCTCCCGATAAAGTTGTCTTTTCAAGCTGATCAAGGGAAGCAAAATAAATGCCTTAGTGGATAAAGGCATTTATTATTGTGGCAAAGATCATATAAGTGTGAATTTAAGGCTTAGACTCTGAACTTGTACAGCAAATTGCAGTTCAGAGGGAATCATATGGATAAATCAAAATCCCCACTTTCTAGTCTAACAAGAAACAGCTGATGGCATATTGGGGTAAAGCTCTGACTATGGTCAAGCTGACCTGGGTTTGATTAGTGGCTTGTGTGACTGATAGAGCAGCAGGAAAGGGATAGGAGTGCCCTTCTTGAGTGAGAGGGTTATCACTGGTACACTCTCTAAGGGGAGGCATGATCCAAAAGAGGGGAACTGCCCTTGGACACAATCAATAAGCACATGTGGGTGGGAGGGGGTGCATAGGGCATAAACAAAAATTACCTCCCATATGGAAGAGCAAATGAGCCAAGTTCCCAGGATACCCTTAGGGTCCACAACTGGCCACACCAATAATGGAATAGGTCCAGGGGTAGAAGGATAGCTAGTAGACCTAGTGTGCTAGTGTGGACTTGGGACATTGGGGCTGGACTGGTACACATGAGGTCTGAGGGAACAAAAAATGAAAAATAAAAGGCAGTTCAGAAGTTCCAGATACAGTCCAGACTGTGTCTCCCTAAAGCAACCATTATTCATGTGACCCTTGTTAGGATATGAATTGCAAGTTCAGAATTTCAGCAGGTTATGAGAGTCTTTATTTGTTGTTCTTCATTCCCTGGGCCTTATTATACCTCCAGAGTCTGGGTCCTAGGTTCTACTAGCTAGTTCAAAATTCATATCAGATCCCAAAGCCCAGAAGTGCCTTTGGAGGAGCATACGCTGAAACTCACATCCTTGTGAGAATGGAACAATAGACAAGGTGTAGCTATGCTCAGGAGAATTTAAGGAGATTCTAGTATAATGCAAGCAAGTCAACAGTTTGCACTATGGTGGTGGTGGAAAGCAAGCATGTAAGTAATCTGTACTAAGTTGTAAAAAGCTCACCTTAATAGCAAATTCAAGAAGCATTAAATAAACTGGATTAAATTATAACACTTTTCTTATTCAGAATTCATAAACAAATACAGTTTTAGTTAAAACAACATATCATTCAATACCTTTTTTCCTCTGCTGAAAAACAAAGCTATAATTTTACATTTTACTTCTGAGGTCTGAAAAATGACTGCTCACACTTTTGTTAATCTTTTTGACTTTAGAACTGCCCATTTTGAAGTAGTAGCCATGCTGGTCAACAAATGCCTCACCAAGATTAGAGAAATGACTAACACTATTGTTCCTCCTTGTACAGTAATTACAGGCAGCCTGTTGCCTGAGAATGGTAAACATGGGCATATTGTTCCACCTTAATGTGCAAATACTGCTTAAACATATAACCTGCATTTTTATAGACTTATGGCAAAAGGCCATCCTGGAACTTGAAAACCACAAATCCTAAATAGCCTTTCAGACCTTTCAAATAAAAGTTTAACTTCTGTGGCAGTTTCTGAGTCACAAAGCTACCCATCTTAGTATTGTTTATGTTTCAGTACAGTGATAACCAGACCTGACAGGTTTAGATGAATTCAAAAATAACCAGCATAGCTTGCTTAATAATAATTTATATTCAGTAGTTTTATATGTGTGGCAGTTAGCACAGAGGGTTACGTTTGTGATCTGTAATGCTTATGGTACATGATTTGCTACCCTCTGCCCTCATCGGCCTACTGTGAGACCTTGAACAAGTCACTTAGCCAGACAGTGCCTGGGGCAACTGGAAATTTGGGCTAGGCTCCTCAATGGACTCATGGACTACAAAACTAGTAACTACCCATGATCCCATGCCAGAATTCTGCTGCATCTTAAAATGTAAAAACTCCACATAATAACAGTAAAGCCCTGATCTCTGAGAATAACAGGTGTTGTAATGTGCAGATGCATGTTGTATAACCTTCTATCATGCCAAACCATTTTTTTAACAATGACAGAACTGGAACATAAAACGTAGTATAGGGTGAATAAATAATACATAAAATGTTAAGATAACAGTGAAAGGATATATGTCACAACATCAGCAGACATTTATATCTGCTAATGCTGCATACATACAGAATAATTCAATCTCATCTCATCTCAGCTTGGAAAAAGGCTTTAGCATGGGTTCTGCAGAGGGCAGGTCTAATTCTGTTATTCCTATAATGTGATGAAAATGGGAGTCGATCTGTTTGTCTAATTTTAATAGGCATCAGCAACTGTGTCAATTAACAAGCTTTATCAGAGAGATCCATTAGGGAACAAAGCCTACCATTCAACTGAGTTTACGTTATTGTGATTGTCTCATAATCTCCTTTGATATAATTAAAAAAACAAAGGTGCTTGATGTAACAACACATTGTGTTATTTAATGGTAATTTTTAATGAGCTATGAAAAGATTTACCAGATGAAGTCATTACAGACATTGCCTCAGGGTGTGTACAGTTACAGAATAGATTATAACAGCCACATCCCATTTTTACTCATATACTCCAGTGACTACTCACTACACTGACAGGCCATATTTGTTATATTCATCCCATATGTGGGTAATTAGTCATCTAACATAAATAGCTGGTTACTGTTCATGCATCACTGTTTTTAGTGTATGCCTTGCACTAAAAAAAAAAAACAGAACATTTTATATAAAGGTGGTGTAAGTGGTAATGATCTCGTACAGCATTTAAAAGTAGACTCTTTCTGTTCACTGTTGTTAGATTCAAACATTACTCAGGATGTGTATGTCTTCAACATAAGTGAACCTTCCCTAAGCCTTAAGTTTATCATGAAGTTTATGATAACCTCTTATTTTTTTCAGTGGGATCTAAGACCATATATCTAATACAATGCAAATAATGTTTTTTTCCAACTCAGATGTCTCTAATTCCCATATTTTATTTGCAGTCTCTAAGCTAATTGCTAGAGCATTCAAGGTCAAATCCTTTATTAGAAGAGTTTGCATGGATTCTGAAAAAGATTACTCTGTCTTCCAAAAACTACTGATAAAACTGCCAAATACTTGCTGAATGCACATTACACCACAAATGAGTCTGATTACGTGCAAACAACTCATGATATGAGATCGTATCGTCCCCCTGAAACATACACTTAATACCTTTTTAAAACACAATTTTCTGAAATAAATGTTGAACCTGCATATTTCGCAAGAAGGGAGAATGATCCCCTAAAGGCAAATAACATTGTTTTTATTTATGTAGTGACCTTGTAACTTCTACCTATTCTTCAATATATTGAAGACTGAATTTACATTGTCAAAGCATGCAAAAATTATCCCCGGGATTCATGAAGCTTGCGCCAGACGCCAGAGTAGTGTCGGTGATCAAGCACCAAATATGGCCGCCGAGCGATTCAGGTACGAGCTGTTTCCACGTGCACTACCAGTGTACCCCATGCATAGCAGTGTAGCATGCAAATGAAGGTATATAGCGATTCATGAAGTGCTGCAGGCATAGCGTAAGCATGTAGAAATGTAAACCAAAAAAAAACGGTTTACATTTTGTCAAACATAAAATCAGAGCCATGAAAGTGGGCCAAACGTATGTATTATAATGTTAATATATGCTAATGGCTAAATATATAGCCAATGGCATAAAAAACATGCACAACATATAAAAAATAACATTTAATGTCATGGCCACACTAACGCAAAGTAAAACCGCAGTGCATCTGTGCGCAAATGGGATCACAAGGAAAATATATTTAGATGTCATAAAACTACAATGTAACACAATTCATGATATTCCCATAATAGTCAATGGCACGCATGCTACACCACAACCATGGCGCAAGGTTTGCTAAGGGTCTGTGACAGTGTTCCGTGCGGTAACTAGGAATTAGCAGTCAATGCCATGCAAATGAGTCAAGTAATACTGAATCACAAATGCACCGCTGGCATAAGGATGTACCACACGGCATAGCGGTACAACACAGAGGAGTGGCCTGGAGGTAAACATGAAATCAAGAGAGGGGTGCACCACTGTAGCTGTAAGCACATTGGATCATTGCTAATCCGTGTTGCCTGTTGCTGAGCAAAGCCGCAGGTTAGGGGTGTGGAAGTAGCCATAGCTTTGCTTAGCTGAGAGCACACAAGATAACCGAAAGTTCATGTGAACGTGGATGAAAACGTGCATGAAACCCGGTAAACGGCTGTGCGTGGCGTGCACCACAGCTGAAACAGGAAGGATACGGGAAGACAATAAGAAAATGCTGCAGCATGGTAATTGGAGTACAAATGAGTAATTAACACCTAGGAACTCACAGTGGGCCATAGACAACAGCTAACAAGGCTGCTAGCAGCTACCTGTAGAACAGGAAAGGTGAGGTGCCTTACAGTAAAGAAAAGGGAACTGTCACAGCAGAACAAAGCAAACTTGCAGTAGATCAGCTACATAACACATTTCCCAACACAATCCTGAGTTGTGAAAGTACAAAACAAGAAAGCTAGCAGCTGGATGCATGCCTGACAATGGGATGGGGAATCGGGTTGGAAATTGAAGTAAAGGGCAATAGATGAATCATGGCAGCCAAGCGTAAGTCAACACCAAAGGCCCTGCAATAGCAGTACATGCTGTAAAACCAATAATTAAGATACCCTGCAGCTGGAATAGCACAAACACACCCAATTACACCAGCATTATCCATTGCACAATATTATAAGGTGTGAAAGCCCCCCACACACACTTGTGTATTCCCAGACACTCTGCACCATTGGTGTATACAGAATGGGAACTTTTAATATGTACATGTTAGGGGCCACCATAGCTTTGATTCACCAGCATGTGTTGCAGACTGACGGTGGTGTGGAGGATGATGCTGACAACCATCTCAGGCACCGGAGGAGGAGAAGAGTGTTCAGACCCAGGGTAACCTACCAGGGGCTACATGATCTGGAGATAGTAGAGCATTACAGGGTGGACAGGGACATCATACAGCTACTTGTTGAGCTGTGCCGACCACGCCTCAGAGCCAGAACAAACAGAGGGGAACCCATCCCAGTGAATACAAAGGTATGTGTAAGCTTGAGAATACTAGCCACAGGTACCTCCCAAAGGCCAACTGGGGATATCATGGGGATCTCACAGGCATCAGCATCCAGGGTACTCCACCAGTTCCTGGATGCCATGTTACCACATGCCAATGAGCACATATACTTCCCCCGAATGCAGGAGGAGTTGGCCAGCAATATGCGTCTCTTCCACCATGTGGCAGACTACCCGGAGGTACTGGATGCAATAGACTGCATGCACATACACATCAAGTCACCACCCGGTGAGCAGGGTAGGGGCTAAATAAACCACAAGAGATTCTCCTCCATCAACTGCCAGGGCATTATCATGGATGTGTGTGTTGGCAGCCCTGGAAGCTATCACGACTCCCACATCTGGCATGCCTCAGAGCTGTATCAGGTATTTGCCAGGGGGGACATCCCATATGGCCACCTGGTGGGGGATGCTGGCTATGCACTGGAACTGTGGATGATGACTCCCATCAGAAATGCACACACAGCCACACAAGAATGCCATAATGAGGCACACACAGAAACCAGAATCATCATAGATGACATGTTTGGGATGCTGAAATCACGGTTCCGTTGCTTGGAGATATCTGGTGGAACCTTGCAGTACTCTTCAGGCACATGTGCCCACATCTTCATAGTATGTTCCATGCTACACAATATGATCCTGCTGAAACAGCTGCAGCAGGGACAGAATGGTGAAGGCCCTCACAGCCCACTACCATTGCCAAGGGACCCACAGGCACAGAGGGACTCAGACCATGAACACCCTTTGCTAGCCCCAGTAGGCAGATGGAGGAGTGCCCAGTATGCCCATGCCTTGGCAAAGAGGGAACATATAGCACACACACTGGGAGTGTAAGCACTCATGGATTGACACCCTTCTCCACCTGCACACACAGCAAACATGGATGGCATACACACACACGACCACCTGTAAATTGTCATGTATAGGTGGTCTACTGTGTGCATCCTACATAGATAGCCCTCAACTATTGTACACACAACTGCCATTGGCACAAGGTAAGTCAATACTTGAACAGTAAATTAAGCCATCAGCATGTGTCCATACTGTATGTAGAGGTTCATAGATACATAGGTAGGTACATGCCCAACTGCCGAGGCCACTCATAAGCATAGGCAAAAGGTGTCTGCTGTCGCCACCCCATCGATTAACTAATTGTCCCTCTGTGGAGCAGAGCCAATTGCGGGATCCCTGGGGTGTATCCACTGTTCCCCACCCACTCTGCAACGATTCCCTGAAGTGTTAGTGAGGGGCTTTGTACAATGTAATCAGGGATGTAGTTCCAAATAATGGGGAGTATCCCTGACAGGAATCTTCTCAGATGTTTACATGTTACATAGTATACCTTAAACACAGCTTGCATATATAGGTAGTTCTCCACAGAATAATAAGCATGTGGATCACACAACCGCTGAAATGTGCGTTAATCACCCTTGCACTACCAGTGCCTGCTCTGAGAGGTAAGGTATCACTGCCAGGATTAGAACATGCAACCATGTACACAATCATCACAATAACATACCACTAAGCTACCTGAGATGTAGCAATGGCAGTCATGTATACTGACAGGATAAAACACAAAAGGTAGGAATGTGTTGAAATAGGACAAACCAGCATGTACCCAATGAAAGAGGAATGTTTTATATATATATATATATATATATATATATATATATATATATATATATATATATATATATATAATATATATATACATCATATATAGAGAGAGAGAAAGAGGGAGAGAGAGATATATGTCGATATATGGGGATATACATATATATGTAAATATATAGATAGGTTAATAACATCTACATAACCATGGAGGTGCATATAAATGGGATACCTACCACATACCGACTGCTTTACATACCGATGCGCATAATCCCGAGGCTTACGGTCCGAAAGAACACAGTACCGAAACACCAGATGCACGAGGTGTAAAATCACAATGTTAAGGGACAGTTAGTCAGTGCTTCTGTTGTTGCGGTTCAGGTAGTTTACTGTGTGTAAGTGTGTTTCTTAGGCTGTAGTGTGTGTAAGTGTGTGTTCTGGGTGTGGTGTGTGTTCTTGAGGGACTGTAATGTGTGGGTGTGGGTTAGCTTTGTGCGCTTGTTTGCACGATCAAGGAGGTAGAATATTAAAGTAGGGGTGTAGGGGGGCTTGGTCACCTGCTCATACATAGTGCACGATGGTTTGTTTGGATGTGGTGGGTAGCAGTGTGTCTGTGTGTGCGTGTGTGTGTTCCATGTTCGTGTTACTTTTGCGAGTTAGTGTCGCTGTCAGTAATGTGGGGTATGGGAGTCTGTGCCCGGTACTGTGTGCGTCGGAACACTGTGGTTTCGGGATTCCGTAGGTATCCCATATACAGCAGTTGAAGTGTTCATATATGTGAAAGTGAATGGGGAGAAACTGAAATAGAAGAACAACAAGAACAACCCTTAGGGACAGAAGAATATCCCCCACTTAGGAGATCAGAGAGATTAATGCAACAAGGGAAAGTTTACTATAATTCAAAAAACTACAGGGGGAGGGGGGGGGGCCTTTTCAGACGACACGCCAGGGTTGGAACTAGATGGTGGCATCACAAACAATTTGAACACTTGGACTTTTAATGGATTTAATATACACAATTACTCCAGTGTCAGTATAGACAAGAGTTGGTTTGATTTATTCTCGAAAGGCTTCACCTTTGTTCCTACACAAAAAATAGATATTTTCAAACTTTTGATAGACATTAAGTTGTTTATTCGTAAGAAGAATTTGGAGCTTTTTTTCAAAGACAAAACTCTTGAGTATGATGCACAACTTCTGAAGCGGAAAAGTACATTCAACCCACCCATACACCCCCAACTTAAGAATTTTGAATTAAAGGTGGAACATGAAATTAGAACCCACCTGACAACAAGAGCTTTTCATTCCAATCTAACACAGGAGGAAAAAAATATTTTAAGAGTTATTAGTGACAATCACAATGTGAGAGTAATGAAACCTGACAAGGGGGGTGGGGTTGTTGTTATGGAAACAATCCAATACGAAGGGAAAATGTTGGACTTACTAAATGATTCAGATAAATACACTAGGGTGTCTATCAATGAAGTCAATATAGCGTACAGAAAGATTCAGGTTTTACTATATGACATGTTAATGCAAGGTTCCATAGACCAAAATACTTACAAGTTTTTGGTTGTTGATAAACCAAAAATTCCTTGCATTTTTGGAATACCCAAAGTTCACAAAAATCCCTGTGACCCCCCCCTTAGACCAATTGTGTCAGCAGAAGGGTCAATAACAGCCCCCTTAGCAAAATTTGTTGACCACAAGATTAAGCATGTACTTGAAGGGTGTGATAATATTTTAAAAGACTCCTGGGACTTGTTGAGAAGAATCAAACCCTCCCTATATAGTGAAAATACTTCCTTTGGGAGCATGGATGTTATAGATCTGTTTGGTTGCATACCACATGATTTAGGTCTATCTTGGTTTGAAGAAAAACTAATTGTAAGTAAAAAACTGACACACACTGATTTTAGGAATACTCTAACCTTGATGGAAATAGTATTAAAAAATAATTTCATCTATTTTCAAGGGGAGTACTTCAAACAAGAAAAAGGTGTTGCGATGGGTGCACACTGTGCACCGGCATATGCAAACATCATTATGGCCTTTTGGGAAGAAAATTTTCTACTTAATTCTCCTTTGTTAAAGGAATGCTCCTTGTATACCAGGTATTTAGATGATTTGTGTTTTTTTTGGAAGGGTAGCAAGGAAAATTTCAACAACCTTTTGATGTATGTAAATAGTACTTCCACTTTTTTGACATTCACTAGCAACTTTGATGAACAAGAATTGAAATATCTTGATGTTCATATAGAGAAAAAAGAAGGGAAATTTACATCAAGAATCTTTAGGAAAGAAACCTTCTCCAACTCTTATTTGCATTATACCAGTTGCCACCCCCCCATCAAAAGAAGGGGGTAGTGAAAGGACAATTGGTCATGTCCAGTAGAATGACCTCAGACAACAAGGTCTTCCTGGATGAAACCAACTTTTTAAGGAGTCTTTTCATCCAGAGAGGGTACCCTTTGGAATTGTTCAACAAAGTGCTTGGAGAGGTTAATACAAAAAGAGCAGATGTCTTTGCACCCATTTTAGGCAAGGATGAAAACCTGACTCATAATCAGGAGCAGGTACACAGGTTTGGGGAAAATGAGACAGGGTTAATCACTACCTTTAACGAACAATCAGCTTTTGTCAGGAATATATTTTCAAGGGAATGGTACAGTTTTTCAAAGTTTTCAGACCTTGAACACATCTTTGACAAAGAATTAACCCATGTCTACCGTAGAGGTAAAAGTATTAAAAATTACTTGGAAGGAGGGATGAAAGTCAACATGTGCAACAATAGTAACAAATCCAAGAAAGGATTATATAAATGTGGGAGATGTAATTACTGTTCACATCTGAATTGTGGGGGGACTATGTTTTTAGAAGCAAGAAACATGACCCTGCATTTGAACACATTTGCCAATTGTGACACTAAAGGCATCATATACATAGCTGTTTGTAAGAAATGTCCCTCTTTCTATGTTGGAAAGAGTGAAAGAAAGCTCAGACAAAGAATATATGAGCATTTATATGGTTAGGGTGAAGAATGAGAAAAATGCACTTAGCAAGCATTCAATAAAATGTGATACTACAGGATACTCATTCTTTATTTTGGAAGTAGTTCCCACTAATCCAAGAGGTGTGATGTGGGAAACACTTATTGAATACAAAGAATTGTATTGGCAACTTTTTTTAGATGCAAACCGTAATTATGGGCTCAATGATATGGTATCCTTGGCCCCAGTTTTGAAGATGAGAGCTGCAAAGCTTTAATTTAAAAGGGTTTTATTTAGCTTATTTTTATTTATAGTTTATTTCACACAAAACCATAAAATTTGTTTTGTAACTATTTAAATTCTTGGTGTTTGTTTTTAATGTAATTTATATTATGACCACAAGATGGTGCTACGTTGAAATCTCAGACCTACAAGCCTTATTTATGTTTATTGGAGAACTATTTTAAATGATGTATTAAAATGTTTTTAAAGTTTTTAAAAGTTTTTAAAAATTTATTATAAACAGGAAATATGGAGGGAATTTATGTAATTAGGAAAGCTCATTTTTACACTGCAAAGGTTTTTATGAATTTCAAGTATTCTTCCATAATCAATTTTAACAAATGTGCTTAATATGATTGGTTAATTGAGGAGTGATGAAATTCAAACAGTATATAAAAGCATTTATTTTAAAACATGGTTGATATAACTGATGAAGTTGGCGACAAAAACGTCTTTTTGGATACGTTATTGTACTTACTACTTGTACCTTACAGTTCCTGTCTTTGTGGTGGAGTGTTTGCATTAGTGCTTATTAAAGCATTTCCTACTTCTGGAGCCTCGATTTATTTGTGCTTGGTGGAGTTGGAGCTACACATTTACTGGTTTTTGTCCGCTTTTGGCTCACCTACTTTTTATTAGTATGTGTATAACATAGACCATAGCAATCACACATTCCGCCACTACCAACCTTTATGAACAAAGGATATGGAGAGTATATGCCTATACATTATTACAAATATGTGCTATGTACATGAGCCAATGATAGTGTTACCACCTGTCCCACTTTGCGAGGGACAGTCCCTCTTTGGGCGGTTGTGTCCTGACCAACTATATTAAATGTGGCAAATGTCCTGGGATTGTAGGATATAATTATGTCCCATATGTACTGTAATAGTTGCATACAATAGTTATTTCTGTATCTAAAATACCTACATGGTACAAGAAACAGGATAAGCAACTAAACTGCTACAAGAATAAGCTTATATTTAGGCAAGAAAGGAAAGTTCTATCTCTTGTACTGACCATGGGTTTGTGTTGGCCTGTAAATTCTGATGTGTGCCCCAAAAATGTCCCACTATGACCATATGAAAAGGTGGCAACCCTAGCCAAAGAGGGTCAGTCACCAACACAATGACGATGACTGCAAATACCTATGACAGAAATGCACAGCTTTCATGTAGCAACACTTTATTACATTCTTATGTATTACCGAAGGGATTCAAGGACTAACATCACCTGCATGCTATACAGGAACCACATAACAGTGCCTTAATGAATCAGCCTGCAATTAACATTGTATTAGTCCACTAAAGGATAGGTGCTCAAATAGGGAAGGAACCCTCACGCACATATCGATTATGTATAAAAGCAGTTCATACACACCTGCATCTGCTATGCACACCCACCAACATCACCCCCACACCCAAACAAATTACAATGCAAACTGTAATAACATCACAAATCATTCACTCACTGTACGACATCTGCAGAAGCCTTAAAATACCTTGTCAGAGACACACTAAGATGGCCCTACGCGAAATAGCTGCTGTTATACAATGGAACAGCTGCTGATATTACATGGTTTGTTTGCACTAATCCTGTTTCAGATGGTTGTGCGTACACCGGGATGTGTTAGCAATTACTGAGTAAGAGCACAGTATGCTACACTTGTACACCAAATCAAGGATGTCTGGTGAGCACACTGTAAACCACATAAAAGTTCATGCATAGCCATACAGCCTTGAGCTGCCCAAACATCCTTGCCAGACTTAAACATCTGCAGAAGTATCAGGTACAAACAAACCCTGTATAAGTAGCAATGTTCTGAAATATAACAGCTGTACTCACATGTAGAACAAAATCGTCTAGCCATTACACACAATCCACGGGAGTCATGAAGCTAATATATCTCTGTGTGTCTCCATATAGCTGTTGAAATATATCACAAACAACACATCTAGGCCGTCTTCCTCAAAAGTAAGGCAAACAGACAATGCCCAAAAGGAGTACTCAGTTATACACCACTGTTGCCATGGTATCAGCTAATGGAGAAGCTGCACAGCTGATGTGCATCTAATTAACTGCTTTGGAACACCAATTGGTGGTCAGGATACTACGATACCGATATTTAACTAGAAAAGGATGGGTTATCACACATTCAAACCATCCGTATATACCAGCAGAACGTTACAAAGAACATTGAAACACAAACTGAAAAGGATTGAATCAACAGTTAACGACACCTCGGGTTACTAATAAGGTATGTAGAACAGTCATTATGTCTGTGTATTTAGTACCTTTCTGTAGTATTTAAAGTGCACGCAATCCATATAGTGGAAACAGTTATCCTGTAGTGATGTATTGTTGAGCATAGTAACGCTTGTAGTATTTGTGTGTATTGCTGCAGGTCACAAGGCAAACACTGCATACACTACAAGGGGTGCTATATAAGGTCTTTGAACAGAAATACTCCTCACCAGCCGCTGTCAGTGGCAGGGCTGGTCCAACAAGTATGTGCTATAACAGGGGATAGTATATGTTGATATATTGTAATGGTAGCCATATGTATGGGTGTATTACTGAGAATAACATGTCGAAGGTTGGGCCACTGTGCAGTTATGATTTGCATTATGGGATATTGTGCCAATAACTGTGTAATGTACAGTATTGTAGGCAGATATGTATTACAAGCTACATAGCATTACTGTTATGTTAGGCAAACATTAGTTATGTCTATTGGCATTTACAATACACAATAACAGGATACATAAATCTTTTAGTCACCAGACAGTTTATCAGCATGATAGCAAAGTAAAATGTAAGAGCTAGTTAACTATCCATGCACATAAGACATGTAATATGTGCAAAGGTAGGTACTAGGCTGTCTTACCAAGGGTATTTATAAGCCTAGTTAGATTGTGTTGGCTTTTGCCACCCCCATAGGTTGGTTCCCTGTGCCTCTGAATGGCAGAGCCATTAGTTCCCTGTGCCTCTGTCCAGCACAGCCACTGCAGTGATCCCCGGGGTACATGTCTGTCTCCCATCCACAGGTCAAGGTTTCCCCTTGAAGAGTGCTAGTGAGGGGCCCTGCCTGATGTACATTGGAATCGGGTTCCAAAGCATGGGGAGTGTCCAGGTCAGGAATCTATTCGTCCAGCACGTCCTAGTCATTGTTGTGGTTAGGTGTATATCCCTAGAGCATGTGGCTCTCAGGGGCCTCTGTTTAGATGGAGCATATCCAGCAATTCTGGGTTGGACATGGGCCTTGTATGTCAAGCAGAGATCACCTGTGAGTATGCAGTATGCAACGGAGTACAGCTGGAGTTTCTTAGGTTGGGCTGCATAGGTCATCTGTTTGAGGTCAGTAATCCTCTTGGTGTGGTACTGTTGTGGTCTTCCAAGCTGTTGCAGTTGTCTTGTAAGGTATATCCCAAATGGGGTGTTGTATCCTTTATTGGGTCTAATAAGTCACAATGGCCTCCTGTGATCTGGATGCAAACCCATTATAGATTAGGGGGGCCATGTAGAAAGATATTCTAACCACCTTGTCATTATGGGTATTGAAGGAGAGATTGCTATCTACTGGGGTTCCCGGATCCATTATTACCTTTTCTGTATGTAGTGGCCTCGCACCTATGTGGTAGTCCGTGAGTAATTAGTTATATCCAAAGGGGATGACTATGCACTTTTAGGCATTCAGCTTGAAGCCATGATATTGACACCAGGTATCTGTCTCAGTGCGACCCTTCCAGAGGGTGTCTGTAACAGCTGGGGAAACAATTATGTCCCCTAGTTTACAGTTGTCTGCAAACCTTTTCAGCCAAAGCCCTCTTGTGCTTGTCTGTATGTCAGAGAAGTATATACCAAACATGAGGGTTCCTAGGACTGAGCCCTGGGGAATGTCAGTTGTAACTGGTATACAGTTGGATCTAGGGTATGCAACTCCCACTGTGTGGGTTCTGTCCGTGAGCCACTTTGCAAATCATCTCATGATGTAGGGGTTAATGTTCAGGTGGATGGGTATGTTGATAATACCAGAAGGAGGAATGGTGTTGAAAGCCTATGAGAGATCTAGATAGGCTGTGTGGACCTCCTTACCCTCATCTTATGCCTTGGTAACTGTTGCTAAGAAGTCCAACAGGTTTAGGAGGCATGGTCTGCCCTTAACAATGCCAAACTGGGAGGGGTCAAAGGTTTGGAGGTACCCAATGTCTCTGTGACTGAGATCCATGATGTGCACCATAGCCTTGCAGACCAGGCTAGTCAGGCCTATAGGGCAATAGGTCCCGTGGTCCATTGTGGTGCCACCATTGTGAAGTGGGATAACTGTTGCTGTGTGCCATTCAGGGGGCACTATGCCCGATGTGAGGCTATTATTGAACATGGTGCGTAGGTGGGGAGCCAGTATGTTCTGAAGTTCATGTAAAATGCAGCCTGGGATGTTGTCCGGTCCCATGAATGCTGTGATATTGGCTTTAGAGTGTGCAGCTTTGAGAGGGAGGGGGGGAAAGGTAGCACTGAACCTATCTGCCAGGATGTTGCCAATATCATTTGGTTCTGTAATGTTCATGCCTTTGTGCTGTAACTCAGAGCAGATCTGGTTGTTGACATCGAGATATGTGACATAGCTATAGAATGCTTTGTGGTTGTTGTTGGAAGTAGTGGTGGTTTACTTTTCATAGCTAGCTTTGGAGGATCTTATAAGGGATCTCACCTTCTTACTGAGGCTGACCAGGGAGCTCCTCCACGCATGGGATTGTACTCTCGTTTGCAACAGTGTCTTCCTCCTGTAGTACAGTTTGTTTATGGCAGGGGACCACCAAATTGGTTCCCTTAATTAGGAGTATAGTGTCTTGGTTCTGTTTGGGATAACACAAGCCATGCACTTATGTAAGTGCTTATAGAGTGCATTTGTGTAGGATTCAGCAGCTGTAACAGTATTATCCATCGGCATGGCTGTCATGGCGTTCACCACGTCTATCTTAAGAAGCATGAAGTTGGCTTTCTAGACATATTATACTGTGGTTCCCTTAATGGGAGATGGGGACAGGATGTGGATATCTACGGTGTTCAGCTCATGGTCAGATTGGACCAACAAGGAGGTGACTTCACATGTGGAGCACCGGTCACTCATGTTGGTAATGCCTAGGTCTAGGATATTGTTGCCCCTGGTGGGTGTATGGATATGTTGATTCAGGCCATTGGTGTTTATGAATTCCAGAAAGCGTTGAGCTAATGAGTTGGTACACGAGTAGTTTTCCCAGTTAATGGTGGGGTAGATTCAGTGAGAATATTTGATGAGTGTGGTGTGGTGCAAATGTTTACCTTCTCCACATGACTATCAGGGTCAGGCTTGGTTGGAGAGAGCGTTACCTCCAGTTTGGCTATATGACTGCATCTCTCACAGGTTGTAGTGCTGGCTGGTAGGTGGAGAGGCTTGTCTGTGTACATGAGGCAATGTGTACATTGCCTCAAGATGTCCAGATTCATCATATACACTGGTGAGAACACTGGCAGTTGACACTTGGACATGCGTGAATATAGAACTACTTTCACCTAGATAAGTGAGGAAAGTGAGTACAAGAGCTATTTTACTCTAAGCAAGTGAGAAAAGTATGTACAAAACCTGTTTACCTCTAGGTAATGAGGAAGATTGAGTGCTATAGTAATTATTAGCTTACGTAGTGCTTACAAGTTCTGAACAAGTGCTGAGCATGAATAAGCAATCCAGATAGGGTGTTGGATAACATAAACACACGCCCCCCCCCCCAACAGGTACACAAGCATATATCCATGTACACCACAGGGCCTCTGTACCCACAACTATGCAGGTACAAGCTGCACTCAGGCTGCATGGGACCTGTCCACATCACAAGTTGTATCATACACATATGGCAAAACAAGATGCTCTCCACGTACACATCATGTAAAAGGTAGCTCCATGTTAGGTTGTGTATACACTGAATGGTGCACACCAACAGGTATTACAGCCCACAAAGGGGGAGACACCACTGATAATGGGAAGTACTGCACTACTACCCTGCTGAGTCTGGTCTGGAAGGCCATGAACCTTGATCAAATAATTGATGTCAGCAGTACAGATGTAGATGACAATAAGGTTGACGTCACACTGCATATCATAACCTTGCCAGGTCATAGGACATCATCACCCATACTGTGTACTACCTACACTCGATATACTAGATGTACATTCCTATGTCACAGGAGTGTTTTGCAACGGGACTGCTGGCAGAACCAACACTACAGAAGGTGTCTGAATAATACATGTTCATCACACCAGTGGCAGCTACAGTATGTCAGGGTTAATGAATTTTATTCCCCCTCGTTGTAGTCCATACCTTACAGACAAACAGAAGGCATCTGCCTATTGAAGTATGCGAATGACTATGACCTAGGAGCAATAGCCGACTCAGGAGTGTTGTGGACAACATATAGAAGAGGCTTTGTGGGTGAGGTGTGTGTGACATATGGCCACAATCTGACAGCTACATATTGCATTGTCACCCCTATGTTAATAACCCTGTACCCATGAACTACCACCTAGGCAGCGGTCAACATAATGGACACTTGTGTGTAAGGGATGCAGCTGGGCAGTTGTCTTTCCTGTGATAGCTACATCACCACACCTGTCAGGTAGTCATATGTGGCAACCCTAATAATGACAGGGTGCCATCCATGAATTTAGAGATCATTGTCCAGCCATACACAACAGTCAAGTGGCACATATCAGATCACATATTTCCTTTAAGGGGTATTGGCCATGTGCAGATGGCCTACACCAGCCTTTCCATTCCCCATCTCCACTATGTAGCATGATGCATACCCTGAATAAATTTATGTCCAACCCAGTGATGTTGGACATGCTACACGTACTCATCCTGATCTCGAACACATACTTCATGGACATCCACCTTTCACATGCTGGACAGATCCTTGTCCCATACACTTTACTTAGTCCTGCCATACTATGCATTCCTGTCGGTCATAGCTGCACATCGCTCCCCTCTCAGACATGGTGTGATGACCACATGGTAAATGTATCATTACCCTGTGGATCAGTAATGTGGCACTGCTCCACCTGGCCCCACAGACCCGCCTGTCGGCTACTGCCAGGTAACCTTTTATCCTAGATTCATACATGGCCCATGGCATATAGCCCACTAGTTGACTTTGACTGTACATGCTATAGTTGATATCCATCCCTGCAAATACCATCTGTCTAGCCAGTGTCCCATGTGTATAACATGTGCAACACAGGTGATACATGGCAGGATGTTGAATTGCTGTACAGTGCCATGTAGATGTATATGGCAGAATACATACATGTAAAACCTTATGTGAGCAAGTCTGCAGGGTCACAGGTCATGTCTGTTAAGGCACTGTAAGTCCTGATATGTGACATATACACAGCATCAAGGTCAACTGCATTAATGTGGACACATCCAGCCATGTGCTGATAGGTAGGAACACCAGTACAGGCAAACAGACATCCCACATCAAGACAGCATCCACATGGAGTATGAGCAATGTAATCAGGTGACACATACACATATATGGTGATAATATCCACTCGCCATTGAGTGTCACATATGTGTGACACAAACACGTCAGTGTCATGTAGGTTTGCAAATACAACTATTTAAACTTAATAAATGCGATACACATGTATGTTCAGCTGTAGCTCTGTATGTCTCTGTGAGTTACTGTGATCTGTCTCCATCATTATGTCTTCCAAATATGCTGCATGCAAGGCTACCCCCTTTTATCTGCTTGGAGGATGAGGCCCTCATCCCATACCTACTCGACAATCATGATATCCTGTTCAGCCATGTGCCACAGGATGCACAGCAGTGGGATGCCCTATGGATGGAACTTCGCAGAAGGGTTAATGATGTTGGTGGCCACAACCACACATACCAGCAGGTGCGCAGACACTGTACAGACCTCATTATATGGATGAAACAGTGTGCGAATGCAATTGCCAGGGAACAAGATGCAACAGGTGGTGGACCACCAACCCAGCTCCCACTCACATGTACCGAGGAGCTGCTGGCCAACCTGGGGACACCTGCAGAACCACATCCACAAGCCTTAATCGATATTGTGGAGGTGGGTGTCTCTCAACCACTGAGCCTGGAGTTGCCTGGTAAGGCAGTACTGCACCTATGACAACTATATTCCATATAGTTGCATGTGTCTCTGTACAATATGTAATGTAACATCATATGCTAGGCATGTATACACACATGCAGCATACTATAGTATGCTACTCTGTGTATGCACACATGTGCATGCACCATAGTATAGTCTAATGTACTGGTGTATCTGTTATGCACATTGCACCCTGTAGCTATTATACAGGCATGGATTATGCTCATACTGCTATGTTACTCCTATTTAGGTACCTCTGGCATTCCGCTGCGACAGCAGCCCGTTGCAGGTGAGACTGTTATTATTTATCAGGTATTGTAATCACAAATCTATCTGCCATGTGGCCATTTACAACATGTACACATAATGTATGGTCCTGTCACAATATACAGGTCGGACCTGCAATGCATCACAATGACTACCCATGTGCAACACTTACAAACTATGTGAATCATCTCCCCGACATGAATCCTCACAAACTGTCATTGCCAGATGTGTGGACAGCTGTGCATACAATGGTGAAGGTGCTGTTCACTGTAGGGACATGTACTACAGATCAGAACTACACATGGGGGGAATACAAACAGTACTACACAGTGGGCTGGAGTATGGCCAGCCCACAGGATTCACTGGTGTGGATCATAGCCCTGCTATGAATGTCACACAATGTGATGTGCTATCTTGACATGTCCATGACATCTAGTGGCCTGTCTGCAACACTGCCTACCTAACCTGAAAACATATCCCACATGCTACCCTTTATCTGAATAACCCTGTCGTCATTGGACCATATGACATCTATGGGTGTATGTCATATGGGACAACACAGATATGTGAAATAGATGCCCGTCACAATAATTTGGCCAACACATGTACACACATGACCATGGAGGATGGCCAGAGACATGGAGCAACACACACAGTAGACATGATGTGCTCGTGTGTATACCCTGTCGTACAATGGCTACACATGGTCCAACTATGGCCTTTGTGTAATGGTCATATTGTAGATGTGGAACACTAGACATCCTACAGGCCTGTGCACATCTTGTGTAGGTGTAACATCAATCCACCACATAAGATGTGTTGAACATCTTGAGGGTGTCACAACATGATAGCAGTCACTGTACAGTATCTACGTCAGCCCACAGATACAGTACATTCCCCTTGCTGGTGTCGGACATCAGTGTCATACTTGCTCCTTGTGTGTGTGTGTGTGTGTGTGTGTGTGTGTGTGTGTGTGTGTGTGTGTGTGTGTGTGTGTGGTACACAGATATCATGTGGGACATGGTGTACCAATGTGTTCGCCATATCTGGCCATAGTTGCCAGGCAGCAGCAATATGGTTGCAGATGTGCAGGGGTGTCATCCGTATACTCATCAGTGACCTGTGTTACAACTTCCACATCATGGTTTAGTGTGTATACACCTCAGTGACGTGGGTCACATTCCACAGTATATATGTATTGTATCTGAACACAGTCATGGCTATGAACTGTGTCTGTAACTCACACTGTATAGCAATAGAGATGCCTCATGATTCCCTGCAATGGCCATGCACATCAGCTAAATGTGCAGTATATCTGTAGTGCAGACAGACAACACTGTATTGGGACACCATTGCCCCACTGTATATTTGACAGAACACCATTGTGTTAAACATGTATGCATGCCATTGCACACATCAGCAGATCACATGTCATACTACATGTGATTGTCAAGGTCATATGCCACATATCAGACAGGTGTACTGTTAACCTGTGCTGGTCTACATGATGTAACACAGGGATGTATGCTACCTACTACTATGATTGTCTAATTTGCATGCCATCTGCTATGACACATGTATGCTGTTGTGTGCAACCCAGGGATGTATGATGACTACCACTATTATTGTCTGCACTGCATGCCGTCTGCCATATCACATGCATGTTGCATGCCTTCTGTCATATCACATACGTGTGTGTCTGTGTGTGTGTCTATTGTATAGATTGTAATGTACAGTTCTTGTCTGCCCTCACAGGTGATGTAGGTGCATTGCCCTCCTGCGGTACATCTGATGTTAGTGTTCCCACAGACTCTAGCAGTGATGATGAATGTATGATTGAGTCACAGGCAGAGTTGTCAGGGGCTGAAACTGTGCCATTGGTTGCCATTCCAGCTATATCCCCCTCATCCCCGCACACAGATCCCATGCCTGCACATACCCCATCACCAGTGGCCATTGAGGAAGGACAGTTGGTGCATGGTAGCTTGGAACAGGAAAGTGTGGGGGCTATGGAAGGTGTGCCTGTACACCATGGTGTCAGCCAACTGACTGGTGGTGCCCCACACAGGCACGTGGCCAGTGCTGCTTGTAGGAGGACCTCTGGCCAACATGCTCCTGCAAGACAGACGCAGCAGCTGGTGTCACGAGACGCATCTTTCAGGTTGTAATGGAGGCACAGGCACATGCTGAATGGTGCAACAGAGAAGATTAGAGGATACAGAGGGCTGCTGTCCACTCTTTAAACAACAACATCCAGGCAATGGTAAATGCTCAACAGCAGATTGCTGAAGCTTTGGATAGACGGTTGGGTGACATGGTTGGAGTCCTTGACCATGGCATGACAATCCACGAGCATGAGCTGTCTGTGTTGGAACATCTGGTAGGAGTGAAGCATCGGGCACGTAGATATAGGCCTACTACATCACCTGTTTCAGGACTATGTATACGAGCTACCTCACATGTCTGCTTCCATAGTGGTGGTAGCAGCAGCAGTGCATCTGGTGCTGTGCTGTCCACACCACAACACAGCAGGCCACGTGCACATGGCACGGGATGGTCCCAACAAGGACACAGTTCCAGTGGACAAGTGACATCAGACAGTACCCAATCTACACCTCTGCCTGGTAGTGCCTGTGCAACCCCTGGTAGGCACAGGTCACATGTCCATGGCCTGACACTGTGAACTGTAAAACCTCACCTGTACAGTCTGCAGCTGTCAATAATACCCCTGTGTAGGCCAGACACATGGCAGAACTGTGTGCATACATACATGCACACACTGGAAACATATGTAGGGCATCGCAACACACACATGCATAACATCCACACACGCCCAATTAGATTAAAGGCCCTAATGCACACACATGATGTCATCCAGTGGTGCAGCCTAGGCCTCTGGCAAACATTATCACCCTGTGCATATGATGATGCCTGTGCCACATCCCTGACATCCACACCATCGGTGCAGGGACATGCTCATATGGTCTGATGCACAGGGTGAACAGACTAGGAAGATAAGTGTAGTTTACAATTGTTGAGTACTGTTGACAGGCAGCAGATATACCATGTATTACAGATGTACAATGCATTTCGTACTGTTAACAGTATGTGTCTTGTGTAACAACAGTAACTGCATGTTGGTCATGATGTTCTTCTGTCCTTCAGGTCTAATTGCACGTGCTGGTGGATGTCAGTGTTTGCAGTTAGTGTCCCATATGTCAATGTGGACTACTCACAGGTATGTATGAATATACCAGCATGCACCATGTAGCTGCCACATACCAATGAGAATGTCCCACATTACAAACACGTCTACCGATCCAAGAACATGATAGCTGTGTATTAAGCTACTGTGGCCACAGACGTGACATCCATAAAGGGTGACATCACAGGTACAGTTACATGGAGTGGTGAGGTAAAAGAGTGGTCTAGCTGATTACAAGGGTAGACGCCAGTGGGAAGTGTGATGCCTCATGGGGAATCAGTAATACACATTCCTATGACAGGATGTCAACACACAACTGCACCCACACACTCAGCTATTGACACACATGTATTCAGTGACACACTAACACCCACACACTCACGGATTTACTGACACAGTAACGCACACTCACACACAGTTGCTACTGGTGACGTGAGGACCCCTGCCTATGTGCAAATCATCATTACAGTACTGTGCACCTACATGATGCACCACAGAGAATACACATGTACAGGTAGTCAGTATGACCTAAGATCGGGGACATCAACACGGATAGTAGACTGCATCGCCTGGATGGGGGGAGGGGTCTTATCAGTTCAGTATGGTAACATACATCCTCAACCCAGGGACCAGTCAGACCTACATACACACACTGTGGCATTCAGTATTGAATACATCTATGTCACTCACATACAGATACCTCACGTGTGACATACATGCCCCTGCCTATGTCCTGCTTTCTACATTGCAGTCTGTACAGATGTGTACACTAGTGTACAGCAGAATGAGTAACAATTGAGATGTATTCCCCACAATAAGTGATATATATGGACACACATGCAACCACATATGCCAGTACTGTGAATCTCAGACCTGCCTAGCTCATGTTATGTATGACAGATGTACAGCAGTATTGCACACTTTACAAACTGTACTGATGTTTCCTGTGGCAACAGTGCTGATATTTGCACATGGGGCATCTTAACTATTAACAGGTGTCAAGTGATTTACCTTCGCTGATGCTTCCTGTGGCAACAGTGCTGATATATGCACATGGGACGTCTTAACTATTAACAGGTGTCAAGTGATTTACCTTCGCTGTCACCCTGACCGCTGTCTAAGTTGTGTGTTATGTCCTTCAATTAAGGAAACCATTGCTTACTGGTTACACAGGTTATTGTAGGAATGCTTGTGACACACCTGTGAGCTGCCCACAGCCAGCATCCATCTGCAAAGTTGCCCCACCACTTAGTTATTTCCACACATCTGTCCATACCTGAGGTACATCTTTCCATACATTCAGCATATCATCATATACAGTTGGCAATGTTGAGGCTGCATTGCAACTGCATGATGTACTAGGAAACATGTCACCTGCATACATCAGCAACTGCACACGCATGTTATCTGAACACACAACGCTATGTGTACAGGTGTGTAGGTTCTACAATCCTGACATTTGGGCATGTTTGTAGGCATTGCAATTGGTGGACATGTGTAATGACATACATGACACATGGATTGTTGTATGATATGATGGGTGTAATGGGTGACCGGTACAGAGGGAATGTTACCTCTGTCAACATTGATATCACACCTTATGTACTGTTAGCATTCAGCAGCCATGGACCAACATTCCATGTGCATGTGTGTAATGGCTGTAGCCACCTGTTTGTACAAAGGACAACAACAGCTATGCTATTTACATGTATGTTGTGTGTGTGTGTGTGTGTGTGTGTGTGTGTGTGTGTGTGTGTGTGTGTGTGTGTGGCAAGTACATACAGAGAGCAGGTACATGTATGTCATATCCATACATGAGGGTGTGTACTGGTGTACAGCAACAGTCATCTGCTAATGATGGAAAGTACTGAGGGCCCCTGGTATGTGTACAGCTGACCTGGTTACAGACAGTGGTATCATTGCATTGCATAACACATGCTGCAACTGTGTCAGTACATGTGTACTCTCTACAGTTGATGTATAGCTTGGTACAGTACACAGGTCAAGGATCACATGGTGGTGTACTCTTCTATGTCCTACAACATGTATGGATGTGTGTTGGTGGTCTGAGGGCATGGTGGTGTCTGAGGTATACACCCTAGAATGCAGCATGTGACACTGTGTCCTGCACATGACTCATCTGTGATGCCTTTCATGGGGGGACAGGTCAGTACATGTGAGTGGCCTTTATGTATGTGGGGACACCACCTGGAGTGGTCCATACCTGTGTTATGGCCCACATGTTTGGCTCTGAGGTATATGGTGGTAGTGCTAGGTTCTGAGGTATATGGTGGTGGTGCTATTGTGCACTACAGAGCCATCACCCAGGTGTTCCTCACTGCACAGATGTCAGTACTCCCCATTGTTGGATCTACAGTGACCAGCTGTGAATATGGATGCAACACATCTAGCACTGGTTAGCATAAGAAAACAGTGCAGTTGCCCTGTAGGTGTATGGGAGTTAACCTGTGTTTAGGACATTTGCCTTGTAATGGCACTGTGTGGCCGGATGCGACTTGGGTAATATCCCCACTTCCTTAAATCATGGATGCATGTGATATCTGACAAAGGCCTGCCTACTGTCAGCCATGTCATCCCAGAATGACAGCAGATGTTGTGTAAAAGACAGGTGTTAAATATATGTAGAGCAGCGTTCCTGCTAACAATGACAACTACTAACACCAGAGCCCATTACAATGTGTTCTTTATGTCTCCCTGTAATAGCATGGCCACTGTGGCCTTCCATGTTTAGCATCAGACTGCATCCCAGTCAGCCCTCTGCTACTAGGAGTATGAGCATGCCCATAATATCCTTGTGTAGATGGACACATAGTGCATTCCGAACAGCCCTGTGCTACTGTGTGAGCATGCCCAGTGACATCTTGTGTCAGTTATGTGCCTCTGTGTATGGGCATGGCCATTGTAACCCTGTACAGTGGTAGTAGTCATCCATTCCACAGATGGGCATACTCAAGGTCAGGATGGATTTCTACTTTAAACACACAGGTTCACAGCTATGTACATCTTAACTGACAGCATCCCTGTTGATGTCCACATTCCCAGAAGGTTATAATGACAGCCTTGAAATGTGTGGTCTGTGTGGTATGATTCGTAACTATGTAGTATTGTAATAGTAATCTGTAAATAGGCAGTTGTTCTGTTCCCACCACTGGTGTGTGTGTGTGTGTGTGTGTGTGTGTGTGTGTGTGTGTGTGTGTGTGTGTGTGTGTGTGTGTGTGTGTGTGTGTCTGTCCCCATTTGCCAGAGGACTGTAAATTGCTTTTAGACTGCTCACACTCCATACATTTCTTATACCCTCCTTTAGCAAGGCCGATGATGTCAACCATCTACAAATACACCTCTGGGAGTGCTGTGTCCCAGTAATCTTGGTAGCATGTTCTGTAACTGCGTAATGCTGTAGTGTAGCAAAGTAGTTAGGTCAGTGTTCTAGTCCCACACTTGCCGTGTGTGTCCCCATTTGCCTGAGGACTGAGTAATGCTTTTAGACTGCTCACACTCCATACATTTCTTATACCCACCTTTAGCAAGGCCGATGATGTCACCCATCCACAAATACACCTCTGGGAGTGCTGTGTCCTAGTAATCTTGGTAGCGCATACTGTAACTGCGTAATTCTGTAGTGTAATAAAGTAGTTAGGTCAGTGTTCTAGTCCCACACTTGCCGTGTGTGTGTTCCCGTTTGCCTGAGGACTGTGTAATGCTTTTAGACTGCTCACACTCCATACATTTCTCATACCCACCATTAGCAAGGCCGATGATGTCACCCATCTACAAATACACCTTTGTAAGTGCTGTGTCCCAGTAATCTCGGTAGCGCGCTCTGTAACTGCGTAATGCTGTAGTGTAATAAAGTAGTTAGGTTGGTGTTCTAGTCCCACACTTGCTGTGTGTGTGTGTGTGTGTGTGTGTGTGTGTGTGTGTGTGTGTGTGTGTGTGTGTGTGTGTGTGTGCCTGAGGACTGAGTAATGCTTTTAGACTGCTCACACTCCATACATTTCTTATACCCACCGTTAGCAAGGCTGATGATGTCACCCATCTACAAATACACCTCTGGGAGTGTTGTGTCCCAGTAATCTCCGTAGTGCATTCTGTAACTGTGTAATACTGTAGTGTAGGAAAGTAGTTAGGTCAGTGTTCTAATCCCAGACATGCCAAGTGTGTGTGTGTGTGTGTGTGTGTGTGTGTGTGTGTGTGTGTGTGTCTGCCTGCGTGAGACAAGTACAGAGCTTTGTAGTATTCGCCGTAGTGCATGCCCTAAACATGTGTTGCTGCAGTGTGATACGGTAGGGGTTTGTATACAGGACAGGGCAAGTGTGTGTTTATCTGTCAGAGCCTGTGTAGAGGTGGCTGTGATTGTCTTACCATTGGACATGTTTGGGAGTGGGTTTTGTAGCTTTCCTATATGGTTTCCGTCTTATGACACATTGGCCATCTCACGAGGAATACAGCTGTCAGTCAGCCACAGCACTGTGTTGGCAAGCCATACCCATACTGGCAAAAGGCCTGGTCAACTAAGTATGTAGCCCTATTATTATCTGGTATATGTCCCGCACCCATGTGCCATGCACAAAAAACTTGCCTAGGATATCCTGCTATGTTGCTAGTAACATGCACATTGAGGACAGATAGTAGGCATGGTGTGAATGCAGTGGCCTGCAGAGGACATGGCACCCTGTACAGTGGTACAATAGGCACATATATGCGGACATTGTGCCTTCACTATGTTCCACACTGAATGCCTGCAACATATGTGGTGTCATCAAATGTGATCCAGTAAGGCCAGACAATGCTGTACACATGTGCCCTGGATGGACCCATGCCACTGACACCATGGAATACCTGTATCATACTATCCATGCAGGTGCAGAGCCGACCTGCTCACTATAAGCAGGTTATGCCACACCAGGTCAGTACTGGCATATCAGGGTATAACAGGCTGTGTACACTACATGTGTTTGCCAAACCAAGTACACCTGTACATGTCACTGTACAGTATTGTGGGACATGCACATCCCAGGCAATGTCCATGTGAAAGACTATCAAACACAGACATGGCATGCATTGCACAACTATGGCCCTACACATTGGTAACCAGGATGTCAGGCCAGATAATGCAGTACCCATCTGTGTGGGGCATTGCAGACACTACACCCTTGCACTGCAGATCATTGTCAGGTGACACGATGGCAAGGATTACCCCTCACCCAGCCTTGTACAGCCATCTTGCACAGCCAAACACTACACACCCATGGAGAAATGCATACCTGCATGCCAGTACTGGCACCGTGTGTCTGCATGTGGGTTGCGATGCTCCCAACCACAGTTACTCCCAGTATAAACCTCATTGGCATACCAACAGTTGTCAAGCACTTTTACATGCCCTAGCCCATAGAACCTCCAGATATCCACTGTGGTGCATGTGGTCCTGTGCATTACTGCAGTGCGGCAAACTAAGTAGTTACGTTGTGTATTTGTGGCCCTGGAAAAGGTGTCAATGTGTGTCCATTAGAGAGTGGGGTTGTGGTGACAATGGCATCCGTTCACGTGGACTGACATGTGTGCCACACCTAATGTATGTCTACTATATCTGTTGCAGATGTCACTCACTCACCTACACACATGTTCTTACAGCACAGCAACATGTCGCCTTTGTGGCACATGTAGTGACATCATGCACATGTAATAGTAATGAGAAGTCCGGGGTTTGACCCCTGTACTATTCAGCATGTGGCAGATGATGCTTATGGTTAAGTCTCCAAGCCCTTCCCTGGTGTACATTGCCTGTCCCACCCACACACTCTCTGGTGGATGTGAAGGCGTACACCTCCACAGCAGCAGCATGTGTATTGTAAGTGATGGAAATGGTCAGGTGATGGCCTCTGCACTTATTGCAGTCCTCCTCTAACTGATTGTATTTGGTATAGCTGTGATGGTGTTCCCATAGCCATCTGCATGATAAACACAGTACACTATCTAGGGAAACATGTTGTTATCTAGCCATGACAGTCACTGTGAGTGGTACCTGTATGTGGTGTTCTGACACTGCATCACAGATGATATCTGGATGTACCTCAATCATTTTCCACAGTGGGAAATAGCCTAAAGACAGGAGGGTGATGTGCCACATATGACTACAGCATATAAGTGTAACTATGCTGCATTGAGACTACTGCCTGTTTAACATGTGTGTGGTAATGGCTATTCTGCATGTTATAATACAGACATGACAGTACTCTGTTCATGAGGGACCCCCATCTGTAGGGCCATCTGTGAACTGGTCAGTGTGTGCAACCATTTGTTTCCTGTGTTACACACTGAACACACATCTGTGCACAGCAGAAGCATGGTGTGAGAATTGCAGACTGTACATGATGATAGGGATGTGTTACTGCCATTGCATCCCTGACTGGACATGTATCACATGAGACAGTGGTATGACTGACACTGTGCGGGATTCCCAGTGAAAAGCCAATGATGGGCAACTGTTCATAGCTGCGGTCACATGTCTACTACACATTGTACAATTGGCATGCAGTATATATGCATGCGTTGTGCTCCCTCTGCAAATGTATACCATCTGTTGTGTTGTGTTGCTGATGATATCTATGCATACTGTCGTAGGTAATCATGTATGCTGTTGTCTATCACTAAGCCATATGTGGGTTTAAAAGGCAACACCATAGGCTGAATGGGTTGGGAGGTCCCAGCAGAACCTCCTGTCCAACTTCAGCTGACCATGGCACCGGGTACTAGCACATCTGGGGCCCAGTCATAGACATCACCCTCTGTTGGCTCTGCACCACCTTCTGGTGGTACCACCACTGAGGATGGAGCATGTCACCCTTGGGAGCGGGACCAAACAGGTACATATCTGCTGTCATGTGGTCCTGGACGTGTTGCGTTGATAGTTCCCTAAGGGATTACGAAGCCAGATATGCCAGTTCAAGGATGGAGTGTCACATTTACAGGTTGATGCTGCCCCTCCTGGACAGCTCCCAGCACTGCCTCCTTTGCAGCCGTGTAGGTGCAATGGCAGTAGCCCATGGCTGGGGACCTCTGTCCCACTGTTTCCATTGGCTTTAGAATGCCGAATACCCATCCCTGTCCAGGGTGTATCCCCCCCACATGTGTCATATACCAACCCTATATGCTGTCTTTTCTGTGACCCTACCTATCCTCCACGGCCATACCTACACTCCTTCCCCAACATCTGACCCTCACCTATGGACACATAAGGCCATTCAGCTCCTAGGACAACATCTGCCCTATACATAGCTGTCCATTACACACATGTGCCCACTGGACACATGAAACTCTTGTAATATGCATCATAACATACTCCTGTTATCCTCACCCCTGTCCCTCAGGAGCACGATCCTGGTAAGCACATCACTCCTACATGGTCCAGGTACACATGAGGAGGATGACCCCATTGTACACAAAACACTTCCGGTCCCTCTATGGTTACCCCATTTACCTTTATCATGATGATGATGTTGCACACAGCACCTTGCATGAGTACTGTTTGCGCATAATGATTGGACAGGTACTGTTGTGTTAATGTACATTACATGCACAGAGTGATATATACGGCCAATGGACAACTATTTGCATGTATGACTGACACATGTCTGTCTGAGGGAGTCTTGTGAGAGCAACACCACTACATAATACAGACATCACTGGTGTTTCCCGTTTCATTCATTTCTAATGCTTTGTTGCCACATGGTATGTTCCTGATACATCTCTATATATGTGTGTACCTATATGCTGGACATAAACACTCACATGTACATCTACATGATGGGATACATTCCTATACTGTTGAATGACTGCGCTGCATGATATGTTTGTGGTACTGTCCGTTGTCTGTATATCTGCCATGACGTATTGGTAATACATGTTGGCTGTGTGCGCAGGGTTCTGGTTCCAATGCTTGAAACGGACGTTTAGTTGGTTGCAGGGCAGTACAAGCCCATTGGATATGGAGGGAGTAAAGCACATTAAAGCAGTTGGGAGTGGGTGTGCGTGGGTTTGAGTGTTGTTAGGCACTGCTGACCTCTGGTTACAGCCTCTTACACTTGGTTAGCCTCTACATTGCTTAACCAGTGCAATACTCGCATACTGGTAGCCAAACACGCTTACATCCACTCGCTCCTGCACTTGCAAATACACCAACATTGGTGCTTGCATCTGTCACTCACACCCGTGGGTGGGAGCGAGGACCACAGTATTACCTTGTGATGCCTATTACATTGGACTACATGACTACAGTATCAGGATTGGCTGCCCATTAGGTGACAGCATTGCATTTGACTGTACAGACTCAGTGGACTGTCCAGTGAATCAATCATATTTGTGTGTACCTCATACAATGTGCTCCCACCTTGTGATGCCTATTACATCGGACTACATGAATACAGTATTGGGAATGGCTGCCTATTAGGTGACGGCATGGCATTCAACTGTATGGAATCAGCGGCCTGTCCAGTGAATCATTCATATTTGTGTGTTCCTCATACAATTTGCTACCACCTTGTGATGCCTATCACATCGGACTACATGACTACAGTCATAGCCGGCCTTAGGCATAGGCCAACTAAGTGGCCGCCTAGGTCGCCACTTTAATGGGGGCACTTTACCAGTATTTATTTGGTGTAGGTAGACCAGGATGGGGGCACTGGGTGGTGTGGAGGGGGGTGCCATTGTGCCCTTTGCCTAGGGCACCAGTTGACCTAAGGCCACTCCTGAATACAGTATCAGGAATGGCTGCCCATTAGGTGACGGCATGGCATTCGACTGTACAGAATCAGCGGCCTGTCCAGTGAATTAATCATATTTGTGTGTTCCGCATACACTCTGCTCCCATCTGGCTAATACATGGGAACCAAGACTCTTCAATACAGACAAGTAGTTGGGTTGTGGGAGCCACATGCATCGGCCAAGTCATGCTACAGCATACCTATTATAGGATTGCCACCTTTTCAATTGGCCGAGGTGGGAATTTAGGGTTACCACCTGTCCCACTTTGTGAGGGACATTGCGAAAATAATCAAGACATAGTAAATGTCCCGATTACAGGACATTATTATATTCTACGCTTCATTAATAGTTGCATAAAGCAGTTATTTTATATATGAAACTTCTATATGTTATGTGAAGTAGCATAAGCAATTCAAATGTAACTAGATTAAGCTTTTATTTTTGGAAATAAGCATAATCCTGTACTATGCATGGCTGTAGGTATGTTTTGTCCTGGAAAGTCTGACATTTCTACAGAACATGTCCCACTTTGGCCATTTGGAAAGGCGGCAACCCTATAGGACCTGTATGTAGAGACGTCAGAATTTGCAGAGCAACACATACCCACAGCCAGTAGAAAGGAGAGTACTTCACTGTTTTGCCAAAATAAAAGGTTACTCTTGTAGCATTATAGTTGCTTATACTGTTACTTATAACATTTAGGTGTTTCAGGTGAACATAATTGTTTTATGCAACTACTATAGACAATATAGGTAATCTTTGCTCTAAATCACAGGACATTTGCCATAATTACAGTTATTTTGCAGGACACAACTGCCCAAAGGGGAGTGTCCCTCGCAAAGGTGGATAGGTGGTAACCCCAACCCTATTATTCTATCAACTTTCTAAGGAAGTCGGCGAAACATGCGCTTTCTCTCACTATCAGACCTCTCATATAAATGGGGAAGAATGAACACTGAATCAGGGACACTGCATAATGACCTCAGGGACACGTTTAGAAGGTTGGTGCTATTAACCTGACACATTGACGGACACAGAGCACATATGTATTCATACACATTGTCTGAGGTACATGCTGTTTAGGACTCTTACATGTTGTCATTGTTCATTACGTGTATTCCGCCATGTTTCCTCCTAATATCACTAGTTCTAGGAGGGTTTAATTGGGACTGTGTTAGATTCTGATTCATAATCACGGACGTCCCTGGTAATCTGGGACAGTTTAATGATATGGTCCCTATGTGTTCCCCCAATGGTTTATGGACTGTCCAATAGATGTGCTCTTAAGGTTTGGGAGGTATGGGTGTCTGCTATACCCACATCGGAATATTACTTACACCCATGGGGCGGTCCTAATACATGTCTGCCAGCCAACACCTGCACGCCTAGGCCCATAATCGCATACCCATAGTTCCCCTACCTGCCACTATTTTACAGCACTCATCCTTACTGTGGGTGCAGGTGGGCACAGGTGGGATATGAGCACACCCCTACACACTTCCCACTCTCCCCATGTTGGGAAACATGTCGTACGTTGTGTCAACCCATGTGTTATCAGGCTTGCACAACCTACTGTTCCTTGTACAGCTACATCCTGGTCATAGTAGTGTTTACTCGCATTGGCTGGAAGGGACGTCTCTGTCCATATTTAAAGTGTAGACCTTGTAGATCTCTCCCACTGGTAGTTTCCTACCGGTGGTCTGGGAAGCAGTGTTGTATTTACCTTTATTGTGTGTCTGTATGTCTCACCGGCCTAGCTGGGGGGATGGGAGGTGGACGTTTGTTGATTGGGCCTCCCAACAACATATGCCCTGTCTAAACATATATTACCCGTAACTGCTGTAACATAACGTAGGTATATACATGTGTATGTTTACTGTAACATATATATATCTATTTACGTTAATATATACAGATATATCTGCATATGTATTCATACATGTATATTCATATCTTGCTGTCATATATATATATATATATATATATATATATATATATATATATATATATATATATATATATATATATATATATATATATATATATATATGATTATATATATGTACATCTGTGTATCAATATATTCCCCGCTCATATGCACTTACACATGCATAATGGTGTTTATATATGCTTCAACAGCATACCAGTGCCTTATTCATTATAACACCGACAATTAACTTCAATTATTCTGTAATCGGTATGTAGCACGTTATACAGTGGATAGATGTCGCTATATGTTCATGTACGGATTACCGATGGTAATTGGAATGTGATAGTGTGATTCGACCCATCCCTTCTCTGCACAGCCTATTATTCCATCTACTGTCGATGGGCAAATTCCTATTATTTATGTCAACAAATGGAATGCATGTGTTACAGAATTTGTACTTCAACATATATTGTTGTCTGCATGTGAGTATGCATATATACCTATTACGACCTAGCTGTCCTCCACGGGGCGGTACATTAGAACCAGCCCATCCAACCCTGGCACACCTGGATCCATAATTCCATACCTATAGTTCCTCTAACCCACCAGTGTTGAATTTACACACATAACATCCATTATCCACTTGTTATCGCAGCCATGACACACCTTTACACATTCCTCTCTCTAGAGCTTTTGGGCCTCTACACACATTTTGTCCCGCTTCATTTATTCACAGGGTCTCCCGCCATGTATATTTGTACATATGTCCATTTCCTGGGATTATGGAATCCGGCCATTTGCACTTCCCTATTTGTGGAGGTCCCAGCATGAGACTACATTCAGTCTGTGTGTAAAGTAGATGTAGCATTTCAACGATGTTACTCCCACTGGTAAAACCCTACCTGTGGTGTGAGTAGCGGTGCTCTGCTCACTCCTGGGCAGCTTTTTATGACATATGCTGAAAGCACTTTATAATATCAACATTGCTCTTGATTCCCTTCACATCCCTTGTGTATACTTTATTGTTACAATGTCCATTCTTTATATATATATATATATATATATATATTTTTTTTTTTTCATGTATGTAGATATATATCTATACACACACATATATGTGTGTGTGTGTGTGTGTGTGTGTGTGTGTGTGTGTGTGTGTATATATATATATATATATATATATATATATATATATATATATATATATTACATCTGTACATACAAACATACATTTCCTATGCTGGAAGCTGCTTACACCCACGCAGGCGCACTCGCTATGCTTACTGTGCATTGCATATGTTTACTGCCGCTTATTTTTGCTTAGTTGTGCCTTATTCATTATGACAGTACCACTTTTATTGAAAGGATCTGGTTAATAGTCCCATGCGATACACACGTTCTCCTTTACATGTTTAAATGTCGGCTTTACAGCAGAGCAACATTCATTCCACAAGGAAAATGATATGTGCTATTGTCGAACTTGAACTGTGAATGCCTTTTCATTAGGCGGATGCTCTAACCACTACACTATTGCTGTTCTGCTTCATTTATATGTATGCCCATGGTTCATAGTTAACCGAACACATGCCTCATCACTTCACTTACACAACAGGCATCCATTTTCCTGTTAGGAAAACTGCACTACTACACATGCGCCATTCCCTGTTCCCTACTGCTCTGGACCCGTGCCGCATGTTGACTCACTCCTAGGTTATTCAAACCTCCAAAACCTATAGTCCTGACACATATGTGTGTTTGATTGTCAGGGTGTTCATATGGTCATCCAGGTTTAGGCTTGTCCGACTGGGGACCGGGACTGCCCTGTACCTAGTTGAAAGTCAGACTTAGCATGGGGAGATCATTTGCTCCACTTTTAGCATCCTACCTGTGGTTGGGAATGCAGAGGTGTACTCACCTATGGCCATCCTGATAGATAACAGCACTAAATATTATGGTGATTTCCGCTGCTGTTTCCTTTCACATTCGTTATGACTGCTATATTGTGATCATGTTCATTCTTCATAGCTATATATATATATATATATATATATATATATATATATATATATATATATATATATATATGTGTGTGTGTGTGTGTGTATATATCGGTCTGTACATACACATGCAAATACACCTACATGCTTATTTACATTTCCCATACCGCTGAATCACAGCCACTTACTGTCGCGCATACACGCTTGCATACCCACTTACGTCTAGGGTTGCCACCTTTTCAAATGGCCAAAGTGGGGCATTTTTGGGACGCACATCAGATTTTACAGGCCGACACATACCCATGATCAGTACAAAGGTTAGAACTTTACTTATTTGTCTAAATGAAAGCTTATTCTTGTAGCAGTTTAGTTGCTTAATCTGTTTCTTGTAACATTTAAGTATTTTACATACAGAAATAACTGTTTTATGCAACTGTTACATGAAATATGGGGCATAAGTATTTCCTACAATCACAAGACATTTGCCATTGTATTATATTTGGTCAGGACACAACTACCCAAAAAGGGACTGTCCCTCGCATAGTGGGACGGGTGGTAACCCTACTTACATCTGCTTTAAAGCACCTTAATCACCCTATATCTGACTGCCACTATGCAAATATGTAAGGTATATATTCCCGATAATTCACGTGGGGAGACATGCATCACAGTCAGGTGTTTAATCCCAGGTTGTAGGTTCTGCAGGACCAGCTGGAGTCTGAGCAGTCTTGTGGACAACTACTGCTCATACAACTTGTGTCCAGATGTATACATGACTGGACATCGTGTCGTGACACCAAGTCTAATGTTTAGAACAGATACTTATCCCATGAGGGATATCCAAAAATTGTGGGGGCCGATGACCTTCTTTGCTTTATGGCAATAAGGTAGGGTTATACATGCAAGGGATGCATAGTTTGCAATCCTGAAACTGCCTAGGGTGAGACTGCCTACTAGATATGGGTAGGGGTCACTATGTGCAGATATGGCTGCGTCTATCTAGCAGCCCGAGTACGGGTGGTTTTGGTGAACGTTCAGGAAGGGGGGGGTGTGCTGTGAAAGGGATGATGGTTATTCAAATATGTATCCCGGTGTGTTGGGGTTGGATGACTCAGTTCAGGCCAGACCATTATGTGGGTATATGCCCGTAACGTTTCTGCACATGTGTATTGCACTTTTTGATGTTCATATGTTTGTGGGATTGTATTGCGGGTGTGAATATTTGTTCTTTGGTTATCTTCCTGATTCACCCACTGCTCCCTCGTAGACCTACAGTTCACCTGTTGTGCATCCAACCCAGTCTCCCCTTGGCAAATTGTTACATTACCCGTCAGCCCCCACCACCATATTCCACAGACACCATCCACCCCTTCTGTAGTTGATGGCCCATGGCACAGTCAACAGAACACAATGCGTACACTACATATCTCTGTGACTAATATGGTTGTGAGGACTACCCTAGCATTTCTGATCATCCACATGCTGTACTTCACGCACATAGGTACACGCAAATACTTATTTTTCATGACATGGTAGGTAGACCCAGGTAATAACCGTTCATCTATGGGCTGTCCTGACAAGGACGACTTGGACCGCAAATGGGCAGATATTGGGCAAATGCTCTGACCATTGGTAGAGTTGCCACCTTTTCATATGACCAGGATGGGACATTTTTGGGACACACATCAGAGTTTTCAGGCCAACACATACCCACGGTCAATACAAAGGATAATACTTTCGTTTTATGCCTACATATAAGCTTTTATTGTTGTAGCGGTGTAGTTGCTTATTCTGTTTAGTTTACTTGCTTATTCTGTTTTTTGTAACATTTAGGTATTTGATATACGGAAATAAGTATTGCATGGGACTATTACATAAAATATGGGACGTAATTATGTCCTACTATCGCAGGACATTTGACATTTATATTGCTTTTGGTATGGACACACTTGCCTAGAGGGGGACTGTCCTCAGAATGTAGGACAGCTGGTAACCCTAACCATTGGGCTAAGCTTAGCAATTGGCGGTGGGCTAACACGATGCGTTTCACTTCCACTTGGTATAACTTGCGACACTACAATGGAATACAGGCACAGGGTTTTAAATATCATTTGTTCAAGGGGCAGGGACTCAATATTCAACTACGTGCATTTGTGTTTACTTTTTATTTTGGTATGCGCAAAAATGTCTTGTATGCTTTGCATACATTTCAGTATCCACGGACGCTGACAGAAGTGATCACTATTAGAGGCAGGCTGTACTAGTCAGCATTTTAGGTTGTGCGTATGCAGCCGACATGTTCACGCCTCCGTGCAGTGCTTGGACACGCCCCCTGCACTCATACACATTTCTTTTGCATGTGGCCGTTACGGCAGTGCGCCTTCATTAATATGAATGTGGTGCTGCTGCGCCATCTCTACGCCGCACGGCCCGCGCAAGACTAATGCCATCCTTGCGCCGAGCTTCATGAATCCCATGGTATATCTGTATGATTCTTTCAGATATTGATTCTCTAATGTAACTCTCAGCTGACACCCCTTCAGCGCGCACTCAAATTCCTCCAGCAGCCCAACAATTTTACCTCTATCTCCTCCCTCTCCCAATGGTACACCCCTACCCACACTCTAAGATTCAGCAACAAACATCTCTCATGCATCTATCCTTCCCACAACTCTCACGGAAATGCACTTTATGCTACATCTGTGGCTAGAAAGTAGAACTCGCTTCCCATGCCTCTCCACCAAATTGATAGCATCCCACAAATCAAGAAAAAGATGAAAGCTTGCCTTCTAGATTGTCATCTTTGTAATTGTTTCATCCCTCCAGGTTAAATATAACTCTCCCTCTCTAATTCCCAGCAACTCATCTAATTCTGCTCATGTATCTTCTAGACATTGTCTTCTCTAGTGGCATCCATCTCTCGCTCTAGTACTTCCATTTATCTCCCTTCCTCAACTACCTCTCTACCCATTTCTACCTATCTCTCTACCAGAAGTGTATCTAGGGTGGGGCAAAGAGGGGAGATGCCCTGGGCACAAAGTTAGGGGGCACAACCAGCAGATCTTGTTTTTTTGTTGTTGTTTTGGGAGGGCAGTAGAGGTGGAGGTTGTTAGAACCTGGCGCTCCTTCTTAGCAGAGAAAGAATGATCATCACACTAGAGAATGGACATTTTTTTTTGATTTTACATCTAGTATGAGGGGATAAGGCATTAGGACCTGGTGTTGCTCCACAGGAGTGAAGGGAGGAACACCAGATCAAGGAATGGACTTTTTTTTTTACCTCAACTTAGTATTGAGGGGCACCAGATCACAGAGCAGCACTGGGCACAAAATGAGCTGGCTGTGACTCTGGTCTCCCCTGTCATCCTAAACTTAAACTAGATCAATCTGATAGATACAACTTTTTGCAAATCCTCTGACTCATCAATACCAAATATTTTACAATGATTCTCTCTGCCAGTTATCTAAAAACAACTCAGTCCAACTGTATAGATCTGACACGTTGTCATTTTTTACTGTAGTATGTTGCACATGACACTCTGTATAACTATGTACATAATTATAGCCACTTTTAACATTGTTATACGATTTTGTTTTCTGCAGTTTTATCATGTTTTACTTCTATGCATGTTGTTTTGGAGTTTTTCTCCCCAGTCCTCCACTGAAAAGCAGTTCCTCAACCCAGTCAGTCTTTCCTGGTCAACAAAAACGATAAATACATAAATAAAACAAATAAATAAATAAACAAGTAAATAAAGTTTGCAGGTCTTCCCTTTGTATGTGCTAGATGGTTTCCTCTTCATCCCAGTGGCATGCTCCAATTGAAGACGTATTCCTCAACATTGTCTGAAAAAGTGTGCATACTGGCTGAGTATATGTGCATGTGTGCGTGTGTGTTTGTTTCTGTACAGGTGTGTAGGCTCATGCATGTTTGTGCATGCATGAATGTGAGTGCATGTTCTGTGATGATCTAATGCCCCATTCAGGCTTAGTTCAATGCCCTCAAGCCCAGTGACTGCCAGGATTGACAATGGTTCCCCTACAATGCTAAACTGGATTGAGCAAGTAATCAAAGAATGAATATATATAATACCTTCTCAGTTTTATGCTTAGCCAGCATAGTACTAATACATTATACCCTCACCTATGGTAAAGAAGGCAGTTCATCTCATCAATAATAAGAATAATATCACCCATCATTTTTATGAAGGACTATCCAAAACTAAAACTCTTTTAGTGTGTTGACAGGAACCAGTACTCTACACAATGCTTGCATGTAGGCATATACATTCATCAGTAATATCATTCCCTACAGCTCATCCTTTTTTCTTTCTAGTTTGCTCTTTTGGAGTCACTTATGTCTATCCCATTTTCATTGTAAGAAGACATATTCTCCAAACAGGCAGACTGTCTGCAACATTCTGGACTTCATCTGCCACCTTCTGTGATGTTAAATATACAAAACTGCCTCGTCTTTTTTGTCATTAACCAGCTTAAACCATCAATAAAATGAATTGAGCTGACGAGCGATGAACTTCAAACCCACTTTTTCAGCTTCTACATCTTCCAGTGCTGAGTCTGAAACAGAGGAACATTTATATTTTCACTTGTTGATAACTATGAGCCTTTGAGTCTCTCATTACTATAGTAAAGTGCAAATGTATCAGAATGCTGTAAATGCAACAGAATTCGACAGGTTAAACTGAAAGAAAACTACATAGTCAAGTACCATGTATGAGATGGCACTAATACTTATTTCTGTTCTGTAGTCCCATATTATTATAAATCATCCTAAATATGGCCAACCTCAGTTTTTGCTAACAACTTTCAAGAAATTTTAATGTTAACTTACTTAGAAAAGCCTCTTAAATGACATCTGCTCCCCATCTGTTGCGTTCTGTAAAAATGTTAGATCACTAGTGCATAACTAAACATAACATATGAAAATAGAATAATAGATATTATATGTACAGATAATATTTTAATACAAAGACAGATTTCTTCATTTTTTAATTTATCAGCAACACTTCAAAACGTAATCTTCAATTTCAGGAAAGAAAGTTGGATATCTTTAGGTGCAAAGAACAACAAAAAAATCAAAATCAGTATTTGTTTTCAAAGTAGTTGCATCTGCTTTTTCTTACATTAAAGTGTTTAACAGGTGTGCAAATGATGTTTTAAACAGACCACAATAAAAACAAATGTCCGTGCAGTAACAAGGCAGAGGAAACATATCAACAACAGTATAAAAAAATGATTACAACTTTAATAAAAGAATGGTAAGCGTTACATGTTAGGGACCATTATTACTGTGCCCAGAAAAGCTTAGAATATAGTGCACTAGCAAAACAAATTAACAGTAAAGATGTGGAACATAATTTCATCTTTCAGGTACTGGAGGGCATACATGAGGATGTTAGGATAAAAAACATTATTAATGAAACTGAATGTGTTGCATTATGCTGGATTCTTAGGGTTAGTGCACACAAGGGGCATGGACTTAATGATGTTGTCTCCTTGATGCCAATTTTGAAAGCAAGGAACTTAAGAAATGAACTATAATATGTTGTTGGTCTGTCTGTATTTATAAATTAACTTTTGATATATAGGGCTATATAGTTTTAAATGTATAAGTGTTAGCTCTGTTTGAGTAATTTTTATCCTATTTTGATTGGTTGATTGAGTAATTAATGTGAATGTTTGACCTTTATATACTTTTAACGTTGCTTGGCACTGTGGTCTGATGAAGCAATATTGTTATAGATGAAGCAATATTGTTATTGCGAAAGCACTTACCATTCATTTATTAAAGTTGTGATTTGTTTTTATACTGTTGTTGATGCATTTCTTCAGCCTTGTTACTACACAGATATTTGTTTTTTTCGGGTGGTCTGTTTATACAGTACAGTGCTCTGCCAGAGTGTTCTCTTCTGATGTAAATTATGTAACTTAAAACTCAGATCTCATTTTCACTTTTTCATGACACTGGCAAATATTGCCAAGACCATTCAGTAAATTCCATAAATATTACCAATTAGAGCCTGTGATGATACAGGCAAGTACCAGCATAGCCAGCTGGAGTTTTATAATAAATACACCCTTTGAATATCAAACTGATTTGTACAAGATGCTTGTGTTACAAATGTATTAGAACTGTATGCCATTTGTATATCAAACTGATTTGTACCGGTGCTTGTGCTGAAAATGTATGTGCAAGGTTTGCTTGTGTTAAAATGTATCAACAGTGCACCTTGCTGAAATGAAAAGAAATGTACATGTATTATTGTAACTGAATTAAATGTATATGGTTTAATAGAGAATACTGGGACAGCAAAATTTAACCAGCTAGCTTGCTTTAAGAAAAATAAGGGAAATGTAAATAAGCTATTAAACCATTAAAATGTCACCCCACAGTACCAAATGGGACCTGAGATGCTACGTCTGGAAAAAAGCCTTTGTTCGTTAGCTCAGTAAAAACAGGGGAAGCCCCAGGCACTGCCATAAACATTTAGATGTGTATTGTAGCAATCTATGCTAAACTCCTGTCTCAGCTTCAAAGGGGAAGACTGCAAGAACTTGGAGTCAGGTGACCAGATGAGGTCATTCTGCCAGCTGTCTTGAAAATTATATTTTAGATATTACAAAGAGAAATCTCAGAGTATTGAGTATTCTGTATGGAGGCCTGATTAGAAAGACAGTTCACGTATTTCATCTTGCCTTGCCCAAGTAAGTTATTAGGGAACAGTAACATTTCTTAAATTCAGTCAGGAATATAGTGAAGTTTAGTTTAGAGACTGTTTTTTTATGAGTCTGTCCATCAATGTAAATTTCAATATTTTCTGCGATTTGAACTATGTGGTTTACTGTAAATATATATTCAATATTTTCATGTTCTTTTATTATTTATTATTAAATATATTTCAAATTTTCTTGTGGCTGGTCTTTGTAGAAAGTATCTAACCTTCAAGAATATTTATATTTATCTGGTGACACTGTGTGGGCCACTTCAGATGGCCTAGCTGTCTTGGTCAACTACTATCATTTGTATTAATATTAACTACACTCAGCATAATTGGATACCCTTTTAAGAACCTTACAGTAACTGACTGGTGGAAGTGAATCTATCTTATAGTCTGGGCAAAGTTGGTAGAGCAAGTAATTTGTGCCAACCTTTCCGAAGTGCATCTGTGTGTGTGTGTGTGTGTGTGTGTGTGTGTGTGTGTGTGTGTGTGTGTGTGTGTGTGTGTGTGTGTGTGTGAAAATTAAATCTTAAAGAGTGTGTGTGTCAGCTACTTGGGGCAGGGACACAAAGCACAGGGTTCACAGAGAGGGTGCTGGAGGACTTGGCATGGACACTCAGCTGAGGACCTAACCCTACAGCTGTACCAGTGGGAAGTCTTGATGGGGACCCAGTGGGAGACAGATGTAGAGAAATTCAGACCCCAGGCTAAGTGTGTTCACTGTGTGCTCTTAAGGGAAATTGTACTAGACATAGGGAGTTCTGCATCTGGAAATACTGAGTGTATCCATTTGTATTCTAACTGCACGTTCCTATCCAGTATCAGTGGTGAGGATTCAGGCTTTGATTACTGGGGCAGCATTGGGACGTCTCATATTGGTGGTAGTGGTGGCCATCACCTATTGCTTGGCAGTGGTGGGAACATCACATGCTCACATATTGGTGAGCAGTGGGGTGGATACAGAATTTCTATAGCCTGTAAGCAGTTGTCACTAAAGAAGGTGTACTCCCAAGCAGCCACAAAGTAGACATTCAAAGTTTCATATCAAAATAGTTTTATTTATTTACTTTTTGTTAGCTTAGTCAGTCAGGGAGAGCAGGCAAGGATGTCAGCAGAGGATTATAGCAAGCTAACAGGGAATGTTGTCTAAGATGTGACAAGTCAAAGGACTGAGGTATGTCAACCTGATTAAAGGGGAAATGATTGCAGCCTTAATCACAGCTGCAGCACAGACCAGCAACCAGAAGGATAACAAGTTTGGTCATGGAAATTTGCAGCCCTCAGAAACAGGACAGTTCAATTTTTCTTCAGAGGACTTAAAATTGTATCTAGAGTTAAAAAGACTTGAACTAGAGGCCAAACATTTGGAACTAGAATCATCAGAGAGACTACAGCATTTGGAGGCTGAAGAAAATGAGAAACTGCAGTGTTTGGAGGTGGAAAAAAATGAGAGATTGCAGCGTTTGGAGACTGAAGAAAAGGAGAAGCAGAATCACCATGGCAGGGAGATGCTGACTATTTTCCAGGGTCATGGAGATAATAGGGAATGGAATTACTGAACCCCAGAAGATAAAAGGTCAGTACATTTCTTCCACAATTTATAGAGGGTGATAAGTTTGATAGTTTTATTTGTATATTTGAAAAGGTATGTAAAGAGCATAATGTTGACCAAGAGCTATGGTTACAGTTCCTGAACCCCTTAATCTGTGGTAAAGCTGCAACTGCTGTATAGAAATTGTCTGATACTGATTGTTTAGATTATGATAAAGTTAAGCACTGTTTATTACAATGGTGTAAGTTAATACCTGGAGCTTACAGAAAAACGTTTCATGAGCACAGACGCAAGGCAGATGAAAGCGTATCTGATTATATTGCTGAACTAAGCACTTATTTTCATAGGTGGGTGAGTGGGTGTCAGATCACCCCTTTTCAAGGGCTGGCTGATATTTTGGTAGGGAATAAGCCCTTAGCACTTTGACTTAGGACATGAGAATCTGGTTGGCAGATAGGGAACGTAACTCTGCAAATGAGTTGGGGAAAAGGGGACCTATACCTAGCAAGCAGGGCATCACTGCACAGGAAAGGGATACCCAGTGCTGCATATGGATATAAGGGACCCCATGGTGGGCAGCCTAAACTGCCCCAACAGAGTTCACCAGTAGCAGGGGCAGCCACTAGTGCAGGTACATGACCAGGACCAAGGGTTAAATGTTTAAAATGTAATCAGTGGGGCCATGTAGCATATAGATGTCCATGAAGGCAAGGTGGGGGAAAAAGGTGGGGGAACCAGCAAGTGGGAATAACAGAATGCCAGTGGTAAGTTGTCTTGAGACAACAGGGGTACAACACTACCAGCAGAGTTTATATCTGATCTTGGTGGATGGAAAACAGGCCACTGCCATGAGGCATGGAGTCTGATACAACCACTGTGAAGCCTGCAGTGGTTAAAGAGGAGCAGTATTTGCTTGGACAGTCCACTCCAGTCAGAGCTTCAGGAAGGATCCCATTCCAAATGCCTTTGGCCAAGGTTCACCTTGACTTGAAGGGTGGAAAATGAACCAAGCAAGTAGGTATGTTTGAGGATATCCCTGAAAATGTCTTGATAGGGAATGATTTTGATAATGCAGTACCTTGTGTACATGCAGTAACATGCAGAGTATATGCTAAACTCCTGTCTCAGCTTCAAAAGGGAATAATGTGAGAATTTAGAGTCAGGTGACCAGATGAGGTTATTCTGCCAGCCCTCTTGGAAATTATATTTTAGATATATGAAAGAGAAATCTCAGTGTATCAAGTATTCTGTTTGGAGGCCTAACTAGAAAGACTGCTCACAAAATTCATCTTGCCTTGCCCAAGTAAGTTATTAGGGAACAGTAAATTCTCTTAGATTCAGCAAGGAATACAGTGAAGCTTCATTTATGAGTCTGTCCATCAATGTTATTTCAATATTTTCTGTGGTTTGAACTCTGTGGTTTACTGTAAATATATATTCAATATTTTCATGTTCTTTTATTGTTTATTATTAAATATATTTATTATTGTGGCTGGTCCTTGTAGAAAGTATCTAACTTTTGAGAGTACTTATATTTATGTGGTGATACTGTGTGGGCCACTCCAGAAAGCCTAACTGTCTTGGTCAACTACTATCATTTGTATTAACATTAACTTCACTCAATATAATTGGATACCCTTTTAAGAGCTTTATAGTAACAGACTGGTGGCAGTGAATCAACCTTGTAGTCTGGTCAAAGTTGGTAGAGCAGGTAATCTGTGCCAGCCTTTCCCAGGCGTGTATGTATGAAAATTAAATCTTAAAGAGTGTGGGTCTCAACTACTTGGGGCAGGGACATGAAGCACTGGGTTCACAGAGAAGGTGCTGGAGGACTTTCCTTGGACACTCGGCTAAGGATCTAACCCTACAGCTGTACCAGTGGGAGTCTTATTGGGGACCTGGAGGGAGACAGATATAGAGAAATTAAGACCCTGGGCTGAGTGTGTTCCCTGTTTGCTCTTAATGGAAATTGTACTTGATGCAGGGAGGTCTGCAATTGGAAATACTGAGTTTACCCATTTGTATTCCAAGTGCACTCCCCTCTCCAATGTCAGTGGTGAGGATTCAGGCTCTTTATTTACTGTCCCAGTGTGAGAACATCAAATACTGGTGGCAGTGGTGGCTATCACATACTGGTAGGAGTGGCAGGCATCACAGAGCCTATGACATTTGTCAGGATTGTACCATGTAAAATTTATCTCATTCAGAACCCTCACTTCTGTTTTACATGGTATGTTATAAAATATGTTCTCATAAATATTACTGTACATTCCTCTTTCTTCAGTGGATATTATATATTTGTTTTCATTGTTCAACTATTTTTGTTTATTTATTTATTTATTTATTTATTTGCTCACTTGCTTGCCTTTCACTCACATAATTCTCAATATGTTGCAATATCAAGGATTCTCCTGTTTCAGACTTGACAAGTTCTCACTGGAGGCAAGTAAGTTCTATTTTTGTTTAACTTGATGAAGATCCTTATTATTAATTCCAAGATCCATAATTGCAAGTCCTGAAATTATGAAAAAATAGAAAAATTACAGGAAAGCACTTTTTGTCAAATGTCACTGCTGGCTGAACCCCCCCCCCCCCCATGCACACAGGCAATACTACTTACAGATACTAACTCTATCCAAGAGCACCATAATTCAAAGAAAAGGGAATACTCAAAGACCTAGAGAGCTCACACTTAAGACCTTATTCTTAAATACTGTGCACCATTGTGTGGACGTTGTATGCCATCCTCAGCTCTTAGATGTAGCCTATATCTAAATGAAAGGCATCAAGATCCATGGATGTACTCATTCCACTGTACTTGGCTATCATTAAGCCACTCATTGAATATAATGCCCCTATGTTCCTTCTGGTATGTACCTGTCCAAATACTTGGCACAACTGGAATGACAACAATGCTTTCTCACTAAAAAATCAAAGGCCTAAATCATATAAACTATGCAGACCATCACAAAGCTTTGTTTCTCTTCTCGGTATAATACAGACTACTAAGAGTTGCTTTACATATAGAACCTCAATAGACCCTGTCCTTTCAGACCTATTAAACATTCACAAATCCAATAGTAGTGTAAACACCCAGACAAGAGATCACAATCTCTTTTGCAATATAAACAGAACATGTTAGAGGGAGCAGATATGTATCATGGAAAATATTGTTCAATGGAACCATCCTCCATTCTGCATAAAGCAAAGTTCTTCTCTTATTCTATTCAAATGAAATTTAGATGACTATATGGAAAGCATTTCTATTCAACACCAGCATAGCACCCATGTCCCTTATAGAAAGGGGCAACAAGTAAATGTCCCAGTGTTTTCTCATTCAGCACATCTCTGAGTTATTTGTATTTAGCATATAAGGGCTAAAAACTTCATGGGATTGTATGGCTAGGCTACTTAAGATCCTCAAATATCAGCAGCATAGTAGGTGCCTATAAACCCATGAACCTCTGTGATGCATAGACATGATACAGGGGGCTATGCCGCACATGGAAACAAGGAACAGAAATAACACCGTAGCATTATACAGATGAAGTAACCATACTGGCAACCCAAAATATTATTCATAAAGTACAGGCATAGATGCATACATAAGCTGAAGTGTAGGGGGCAACTTCCCAGGCACAAGATGTCTGGGGGTCCAATCAGTAGTAATAAGACAAGAGCAGATAGATAGATTCCCGATGGATGAATACACAATGGATGAGGTCGTGATTGTTGAAGAGAGAAGAGGTAGGCCCTTAACAAAGCAATGTCATAACTGTTGTAACCATACTGGCAACAGGCACCTTCCAAAGACACATACAGGGGACACAATATGCATATCTTATGCATCAATGAGTTACATCCTGCAAAAGTTCAAGGAATGTTTGCTAATTAATGTAGGCAAATGTATAAGAGTTCCTACAACAGTGGAGAAGATGACCCCCGTAATGCAAGGTTTCCACATGGTCTGCCACCATCTACGCATTCTTGGTGCAGTGGATAGCACACATATAGCCATATGTAAACCAGTTATAGAGGATGCTCATGTGTGCCTCAATAGGCATGTATACTACTAAGTGAACTAGAAGAGAGCATGTGACCACAGACGGGGCATCACTCAAATCACCTCACAATCCTAGTGACAATCACTGTGACAAAGGCTGGCATGCCATTGCCTCATATCCTAAATTTCAGGCAGGAGCCGTAACCCATGGACAATTATTAGGTGATGCTAGATATTGCTGCAGGGGGAGAGGGGCAGATGATTTCTCACACCCATATGATTCCCACAGACACTTGCACAAGAAGCCTACAATCATGATCATCACCTCAAATGGAAAATTATTGAATGCGTCTTTCAACATTTTGTGATGCATTTACTGTGCCTAAATAGATCTGGTGGCATACTCCAATACATACCTATCAAGGCTTGCCAAATGTTTGTAGTCTGTTGCATCCTACATAATAAACCGCTGGATAACCTGGAAACACATTGCAAGAATCACAGTGTAGAAGAGGAGGACGATAATGAACCCCACAACCATCACAACAACAAGCTGCACACCCTGGATGTCAGCACCATGCACAGCAGCTGCAGGATATCATTAAACAGGTCTTCAGATAAAGATAAGGGAAAACACCTGCAATAAAATCAAAACATGTCAGTATGGTAAGGGAATTTGTACAATGAGTAGGTACTGGAATATTGCAAATTAATATCTGTTGTAGTACATACATATGTAACAGCATAAAAGAAAGTAGCATGTAATACAAAGGTAACATATGATAAAAAATAAAAGTAACATGGAATCAGAGCAAAGATTTCATCACCTCTGAAGCTAACAGCGTATAGAATGGGCCACTGCATCACAAATGGTTCCACTAGGGTAAGCCTTCATATCCTACCAACTATTGTGGCATTCCTGGCACTCCCCTACCCCTGCTCATAACAGTGATACCAGATTCAAGCCACTTGCCAGGTATCCTGAAATGACCATGTCTAACCTACCCCAGTTAACAAAATATAAAAAAAAGAAAGAAAAAATAATGTAAATAAAACCTTAGTGCACACAGATGCTGTTGAAGTACCTATAGCCAAGGGTTGATCTGGCACAGTTCTGTGTACGACCATACATTGTGCCAATTACAGTGTGGCCATGCTCACAAATAATGTCTCTGCCTGTCAAAGTGGCATAGGTGTAGCAGGTTGTATCTATAGTTGGGATACAGCAAAAATAGCAAATGACAGTGGTAATGTTGTTGCTGCCCATTTCATGAGTGTGGTCCTGAGACTGTTTTCACTGTACAGCTGTAGAGATTAACTGTACTGTGATATAGCAGGACTCAATAGAGTCATGGAACATCTCCAGAACTAGCCTGTGACACCTGGGGAGCACTTTGTTGGCTTTGTGTAACCACAACTGGCTGTGACTCATGAGTCCAAAGTGCATTATGACCCCCCCAATCCAGGTACCATTCTCAACCAGTACAGACCAACCTCTATTCTGCTTGGCAGCAAGCCCAGTTGAAGCACTCCTTCTCTGCCTGATATGTGTCATGTTCCTTACCAGACAACCATCAACAGGCTATGTAGATGGCAGGGGGGGTGATGTAGGAGAGTCCTCCAAGATTTTGCAACAACCCATGCCTCATGACCATCACTGTCGCCATCATCATCATCATCCTAACCAACACCAACAGCAGAGTCTAGCAGAGTTGACTCTGTTATGCTGTTATCCACATGTGCCACATTATGGACTGCAAACAGTGAGATGTGTCAGGGCATGTAAGTCAGACACTGTAAAAAGGCTCATGACACCAGTGAATGGTAAGTCACACTACCATACACTTCGAGTAACTATGCATTACACATTGACATACACATTCCTAGCTTTGCAGCATACCTCTCAAATGTCCAGATTTTTGCCTTATATGCTTGGTGTACTCCTCATAAAATGTGTAGTTTTCTGGCAAATCATTGGTGATTGATGTCTTTAAGTGATAATAAACATTTTGTTAAAGGCTTTATAGCCTTCAGAAAATGCATGCTAATGCAAAACCTGTTACTGTAGAAACTTTCTAAGTGTATGAGTGAAAATTAGAATATGTCCTTAT